>NC_135541.1:21755130-21990130 GCF_045843805.1 Urocitellus parryii
GGACTCGATGAGATGTGGAGCTCCGAGGTCCTCAGGAAGAAAGCCGTGCGTCATGTTTACCCTCTCGAAGACGAAGGCCAGACACAGGTGGTTCTATAGGGAGGAGCTTCCGAAAGCGCTTTAAGAGGCTGTGGGAAGTGAAAGGGCTAATGCACAGGCCCCCAGGATCCCTGCACCCCCCCAGGGTGCACGTTAGGACAGCCGGCAGCCCCAGACCCCAGGGTCTACCCTGCCCCGCCCGGAGGGACCCAGTGGGATCAAGCCCATCCCCAGGGGCACACAGCGCTGACCCCAGCTGGCTGTCCTCTCCCCAGACGGGGACCTCGTTACCAGTTATCCCTGAGACGGACGAACACAGGCATCTGGACCAACCCGGACCAGATGCTGAATGGGGGTCCAGGGCTTTCCCTAATGACACCGTTAGACGGGGCTCGGAGCCGGAGCTGTGGAAAGGTGGCCCGCCTGAGTTTCCCTCCTTCCTGCCTCCTTGGGTGCTTCGGGACACTCGGTCCCTCCTCGAGTACCTGCTGTGCTCCCTCGGGGCCGATGCTGAAGCGAGGACACCCAGGTGAGGTGGGTGTGGTCCTAAAGAAGAACTTGGCAACACTGTGGGCCTCCCCGTCCCGGCTCCTGACTTCAGGCGTCCCCTCCTCTGCCTTCTGGTGGCTTCCCTCTGCAGGATGCACCATCTCTCTGCTGCAGTCAGGGCTGCAGAGCTCCTGGGAGGTGATGGTGCTGGCCCCGTGCCCCCCACCGCTGCCCCACCCCCACCATCGAGCTGCAACAGGAGCTGGGGGAGGATGAGGAGGTGGAGGGGAGGCTGCTGCACCGAGCCCCGAGCCCGGAGCCCTCGAATGCTTTCTCCAATAACCCCACCATCGGCTGCCCCGACAGCTGGGGTGCAGGTGGGCTTCCTGAGCAGCCCCAGCTCTGCTCAGACCTCCTCCCCTAAGTCCAAGTACAGCGTCAGGCTTCTGGGCACTTGAGAGACCTCGCTTTGTCTTCCTGCAGGTCCCAAGGCAGACAAGGTCCCCTGCTGTCCACGATCACAGTCATTTCCAGCGGTTGAGACCGCATCCCTGGCAGTCCCTGTCCCGGCAGGATAGACGGCAGTTACAGCTCCAGCACCTGTGGTCACTGAGTGGGCTCCTGCCAGGGCTGCCAAAATGTTGGCCATGGAAAGGGGACGGCTGCAGGAAGCCCAGGGCATGGGTGGTACGGGGTGAGCCGTTGTCTGTAAGGAAGAGAGGCAGGCTCAGATTTCACTGGAGAAGTGTGTGTGCCCGCACGTATGAGTACAGGTAGGCACGTATGTATATTGCACATGAAGACATAACATCTGCCTCCCGGCCCTGCCTGCCGTGAGCGCCGACAAGCACAGACATCCCCATAGTGACTGGCACCCTGAGCACCCACACCCTGGTTTCAATACCATCCTCCAATAGAGAGAACCCGAAATGGTGGATCCCAGGACTTCAGTGGGGACAAACGAGGGGAGATGAAGCCGGACAGCGGCCCTTGCCCAGCTGCTCTCTCTTCCAGTCCTTCTCGTTCCTTTCTGACACCTCCTCAGACAGCAGCACCCGTGCACCACCAGCCCCCAGCCCTCTGCTGCGGTGCGGAGACGCGAGGAAGTACGGCCGGCTACAGCCACCCCCTCGGAAACCCGACGGCCACGTGTGCAGACTCCAGCTCCGTCTGATTCTGGTCGCTTAATCTTTCTGAGGCTCAGACTCTTCCTGTGTAAAATGGGGCAAGTGGTCCATGCAGACCCCCTGGGCTCAGCAGACCTTACATGGCAGTGTTCACTCATGGCAAGGTGTCGCCCGCCCCGTCAGGAGCAGGACTGCCTCATCCATCTCTTCCAGTCCTGACACCCAGCACCGTGCCTGGCCCCTAAGGGTGACCAGCCTGTGTTTGCTGGACTGTCTAACTGAATTGCTAGTGGACACTGACCACCAGCCCTTCTTAGCCGGAGGGTGCTGACGGGCACCTCCCTCTGACATTGGCTTAGAGCCACAGGGATGGACTGAGCTATCAATACCCCTGACTGATACCCTTTGGGGACTGTCCTTCCTAGGACCTGTCCCAGTTTCCTAAGTAAAAGCCCACAGGAGGAACGCTCTCCTGTTCCCATCTTCTCTGGCTGGCCGCCTGCCTCCTGCTCTCGGGACACCTCCTTTCTCTGGGCCTTCATCTCCCCTCTGCCCCTCGTCAGCACCGCCTCATCCAGTCTTCCAGGGTGCAGCGGTGTCTGCCCACCTTGGCTCCCTCCTCTCTGCAGCTGCTTCTCCCCGACACCGTGTTTCCCTCCCTTGGAAAACCCCCCACACCCTTGCTGACCAGCACAGGCCCTCAGTCACATCGACGCCTGTCATTGTCACCTCTCTGTTGTTCTGGTGACAGATCATCTTTGCTTGCTTACTCTTTGGGAATTGGGGACAGAGGATCTCCCTTCTGTCCTCCATCAAGGGTGGCTGCTCTTCCCTCTCCTCCTTTCCCCTAAACTAGAAGCTCTAGTGGGAGGCGAGGCCTGGAGATGGAGTGAGGAAGCTTCAGAGCCGGGCAGGAGAGGACCTCAAGGGCAGGAGAGGATGGCCAGAAGCAGCCTGAGACCCCCTTCCAAGGGATATGGAGCCTGCAGGGAGGGGACAGCCAGGCCAGCACACGCCATTCACGCAGGGAGACGCACTGCATGGGAGAAACACAGGCTCAGCCTCTGAAGGCATGGAGAACGTCCCTACACCACGTATCAGGGACGCTGCCACCAGGAGGGCCACTTACCCGAGAGCATGGTGGGCCCACAGGTGGAGGCATGCCCAGGGGCTGTGGGTGTTGGGGGATGCAGACGAGCCTGTGGGCAAGGAGCACGTGCATGGCGTTCAGTCCTCTGTTCCAATGAGGCCAGCTCTTTGCTGCCCTCCTGGATTGTTCCCTGTGACCTGAGTTCCCCCACCATCCCCTGCTGGAGGAGTTGTAGTCCCCCACCCCACTGACATCAGGCTCCGTCCAAGGACATTAGGCTTCAGTGAATGGAGTGTGCACACAAGTGACATGTGCCACATCTGAACAAGACCTTCCAGGGATAGCACATGTTCTGTCTTTACTTTGTCCTGTGCCTTACAACCACGCGGCCTAGTCAGAGAGGCAGGTCCCTCTATTTGGCTGTCAAAATAAAAAAAGACATACAGAGCAGGGACTTGGCTTCGCCCTGCAGACAGGAAGTGAGAGGAACGTAAACACATATGGCTTATAGACCACTGGGATTGGTGAGTATTGGGGGATTGTTTGTTACTGCAGCACAACCTACTGAGAGCTGACTACCACATCTCATATCATCCCATGGTCCTAAGTACTATTCGTATGCTGGTGTCTCCAATATGTCCGTCCCCAGGCAGATCTCTTCTCTGAGCTTCAGACTCCTATATCCAACTGCCAGTTCCAGTCTTCACTAGGGCATCTTGCATGGAAATCCAAGATAACATTCAGCAGGTAACACTTGATTTTACGACTGACCACCCTTGCAAATCTGCTCCTCAAATCTCCTCCACATGATTTATCCAATTTACCTCCAGAGCCCCTAGCCTAAGCCCATTATCTCTTATCTATCCTGCTGCCATCGCCTCTTCACAGGCCTCCCCACCTCTACGGCTGCCAGAGGGGGGTCTTTCTTCCCTGTGAATCTGCTTACGTCATCCTCTTGCTTGAAGTCTTCCCGTGGCAACTGGAATTAAAACAAATTCTCACCAAGGCCAACCCTTGATCTGGTACTTAAGAGCTCTTTGGCAAGGATGAGGATGATGATCATGATTGCGGATGGTTAATTTCGTATGTCAAATTGACTGGGCTGCAGGGTGCCCAGATATTTGGTTAAATGTTATTCTGGGTGTGTCTGTGAAGTGTTTCTGGGTGAGATTAGCCTTTGAATCAGTAGACAGAGTAAAGCAGACAGCCTCACCCCATCCATTAAAGACCAGGTTAGAACAAAAGCCAAGGAGAATCCATTGTCTCTGCCTGACTGTCTTCTAGCTGGGACATCAGTATCCTCCCCTGACTTCAGACTCAGGCTGCCATGACACCATCAGCTCTGCAGCTTACTGACGAGGGGTCTTGGGATTTCTCCGTCTTCATAATCTGAGCCAATTCCTTGTTTTATATACTGAATTGGTTCTGTCTCTCTGAAGAATCACTGAAGAAGGATAGAAAGAAAGAGGAGGAGAAAGAAGAGAGTGAGTGTTGGGGCCTGTTGGAGATGCTTCCTCTGAGCAGATGCTGAGCACAGATCTGACAGTAGATACCTACACTAGGGCTGGTCCAAGACGGAGCTACCCACTGCACCATGCTTCTCAGATACAGGCCCATCTTCACAAGTCAAGCTGCGGTACTCACTGCCCCTTACCTCCTCTCCCTGCCCATGTCCACCCATCCTGCCCGATGAGGAGCTCAGAGAGCCCACCCCCTCTTCCTCACTGCATTTCCCAGGGCATAGCTGAGCTCTGGGATAGCCTATGAGTCCCTTGACAGAGGTTTTAAACCTCAAGAGATTTCTGCTCCATTGAGTCACCAATGTCCAGAGATCCTGAGAACTGACACTGGGCCTCCAGTCTCCAAGCCCAGCTTTAGATGGGGCCTCCAGCTTCACGTTCAGGTGGAGAGAAGGTGCTCTGACTTTAACAGAGGTCCCCCTTCAAATTTCAGAAGCCAAAACTTATTGTCCAACGTGACCATATTAAGAGGCAGGGCTTCAAGAGGGGACTAAATCGTGAGTGTCGACTCTGGTGAATGAGATCAGGTGCCCTATGACAGGGCTTCAGTTTGCTCCTCTTGCCTTCTGCCTTCCAGATGAGGGCACAGTGCTCCTTCCCTCCAGGGGGCACAAGACTCAGGCACCATCTTGAATCAGACCACAGCCCACCAGACAGCCAGACCTGCCATGTCTCCACCTTGAGTTTTCCGGCCTTCGGAACTGTGACAAAATAAATTTACAGTCTGTTATTTTTCATAGCAGCAGAAAATGACTGAGATATGGGAACAAAGCCACTGGGGCCGCAGGCAGAGAGCACCGTCCCCTGTATTAAGTAAGTGCTGTACAGGGCATCGCTGGGGACACAGAGGGAACCAAGGGCTTCCTTCACTCATTTTGATAGTAGAGCCCAGGACTAGCCACAGGTGCTCCTGCTGTGATGTCCTGGGGAGCTACCGGTGGGACGAGGGGACCTCACAATTCTCTGTGGAGGCATGAATTTAGGTCACTTCCCTCTGGCTCGGGCAGCCCTCAGGCTACACACT
Organism: Urocitellus parryii; assembly: GCF_045843805.1. Lineage (NCBI taxonomy): Eukaryota > Metazoa > Chordata > Mammalia > Rodentia > Sciuridae > Urocitellus > Urocitellus parryii. The sequence continues at coordinate 21,760,420 of NC_135541.1, forward strand.
CTGTTCCAACCCTGTCTAATGGTGTCAGCCTGCCAATCTGAGATGACTCAGGGGGTCAGGACATGTCAAGTCGAAACACACACCCCTTGTCCCATCCGGAGGGGCTGGCTCTGTTAGAGAAACAGGGCTCACCCACACCTTCTCTCCTGTGTTCCATGAGGTTCCTAAGACAACCACGGATCGGGCTAGTGTTCAAGCCAGTTCTCCCCCATAGAGAAGCCTGACTCTTCCTCATTAGTGAGGACGGACACCTGGGACTCCTCCCCACAGCCCACCCGACAGACTCAAAGGCAGGAATGAGAGAACGCAAGTGACCCACCAGTGTGAGAGCCCATTCCTTGCTGTCGATTATTAAATGGCTGTTTAATTTCTACATCAGCCTGCGCATTTCATTAGCAGGAGTGCGCCCTCACCAATTTTCAATCTCTGCCTAAAATGACAGGCTTCTTCCAGGGTTTGCTACTGCCTCCCACCCCACATGGCAAAAGATGTCAAACGGTGGTTTTCAGGGGCCTCAGGTTCTGTGGTGGTCTCCCAAGGGATGCTGGAAATGGATGGTATTGGAACCAGATTCTCAGCTGTGGGGCCCTGAGGCTCCGGGGATGATTGTAATTTCATCCAGATTAGCTTTCCTCATATCACTATTATATACCGGTGTCCTGTGTGACATTTAAGTAGATTCTCCAGCCAAACAAAGATGTGAGAGCCACTGCTCTCCCACTTCTACATACACAAGTCCTGTGCCATCACTTAAAACACCGTGTGACATTATAGATGTCTGTTGTCATCTTGCTGTCACCCCTCCATACATCATGCCACATGACATGGTATCCAGGCAGACATATCTTTTGATTTTATATTCAGGCTGTTTACAGGGTATTTTTCAAATTACAAGACCAATCCATGCTGATTGTGGCCATGGAAAGATTTATGAATTACCAGCTTTCCCAGGTCACCTCCCACTCTCTCTCCTCTGATGAAAACAACGTTAACATCTCCGCCTGTAACCTTCAAGTGCACACCTCTGAGGAATAACTGTAGCTATCCCTAAAAATCATGAACACAAAAACCTCCCATGAAAATATATTTCTTGATTTTCATCTACAAGTTAAACCCCAGAGGTTGTCTGGGTCTCTGGCAAGAAAAGAGCAACCAGAGTTGGCTGGTGATCCGGCAGTTTAAGTGGACCAGCAAATGGCAGACCCTGCCTCTAAAAGGCACGCTCAGGGTCAGAGGTAACAGGGGGCTCTGGTGCTGCAGTGGAGCAAGCACGAGGCTCCGAGCGGTCGGAGCCTTGCAATTAAGAAGTGCAACAAGCAGACCTGGGAATAAATCCCACCTGGCTGTCTTCTGTGTGTGCTTGGCAACACACCCTCTAAACCCCAGCTTACCCATCTGCAAAAAAAAAAAAAAAAAAAACAGAAAGAAGAATAATGCTGCTATATGTAGTGAAAGGAAAAAGAGAGGTGCTAGGAGGCTCCACCTAGCACCCAGGAGGGCTGAGAAAGCCACAATTGGGGAAGCTACCACCAAGCACCTCAGTTACATTGTAACAGCAGGGATTTCCCCAAGCCTTACCCTGGGAATCTCCACTGACCTTCCCAGGCTGCCGCAATGAGGCAGGTGATTCTCCTGACACTCAGGTGGAAGGTCCTTCAACATCACACCTACCTACTTACTTTCCTGAGACTACTTTCCAAGAATAATGGCCCTCCCAGCCTTCTCCACTCTTCAACTCTCCCTAGAGCACCTCTCTGGACAGGAACCACATGGAGAAGGGCATTCTGGGAAATGTAGTTCCCCAGCTCCTCTTCCCCAGTGCCAAGGTCACCTAGCAACAGGTGCCCGTGATGCCAGGTGGACGGCCAACAGCCCGGTGCTACCTGCCACATTGGGCTTCTTAAATGAAGGGATGCAGACAAATCCTTAGCAGAGTGCTTGGCACACAACTCATGCTCAGGAAGTAGCAGTAGTTATGATTCTTTTTATAATTTGGATCCTGGACCGGGTGGCTTTCCACCCAGCCGAGCACACCCACTCCTTTTAATGTTACAGAAAATGCTAGGCCTTGGGGTTTCTGTCAAAGATACATTCCCCATCACAGTATCACTCAGCAGGTCCTACTCATTTCTCTTTCAGATCCGATTATAATGGCAACATTTGTAAATTGCTGATCCTTTAATTCCCCATAAGCACAATTCTGGCTGGAGGTATTCAAATCAATTACACTGAAACACATGAGCTAAATTCTCTACTTCTGTATCTCCCAGTTTTATATTCCATGATGATTGTACCCAAAATCACTACAAGAAGGAGGAGGAAGAGGAGGAGGAGGAGGAGGAGAAATAATAATAATATGCTACAGGTGTATCTCAACTATCTGTCAATCAGGACACGAGGAAATCCAATAATGGCCCCATTTATGAGCAAGCAGCTCTAGCTTCACAATTGCTATTAATTGCTATCACCAAACATTTCAGAATAATGAAATGTTTTCAATCCAAATTAATTTTAAAAACGCAAATTACACACAAACTTACTTCCCTGAAATTTAAATTCAAACTATTCTGCAGGTAAAAAAAAAATTATGCTTGTAAAAGAAATCAAACTTATTGGACTTCAAAATTCAAAATTCAATTGCAGAAATAAAATAGCTTATGAACCGCAAAGGCTTTGCCCAGTCGGCCCCTGCTCTGGAGCGCAATCCAAACATCACATGGTCACAGGTCAGCGCTTTCTGCAAAGAAATCCATTTGACAAACAAACCTGGAGTAATAGCACCCAGATCTGTAATGCCTTATCCTGATTAATGATGGGCCCCACATTGTCACATCCAGGGTGACGAAGGGTAAAGCTAACATTTTTGGGAGCAGCATTACCTGTAAAATTGCAATAATCTCCAGGGAAAATGACCCAATTTAAACTTATTCTCTCTTTAGCTTGAATTTGTTTAGCTCTTTGAAACTTGTTCTGTGTTGTTACCTGTGTCCTTCAAAGACAGGCTCCTTGATATTCTATATACCTGGCCTCTTCCATCAGAAGCCTTCAGAGATTTTAAAAGCAATTTAACCCCTAGTTTACCATAGTATCATTGAAGGGCACATCAGTATCCCAAACAAAATCTTTGGAAGCCAACACTTTTAATTGGCATGTATTTTAAAAATAAATAAATAAATTCATATGCACAAAGATCTATTTGTTCTATCAACCCTGGTCTAGATGCTAGGATAAATGAACCAGAAGTAGTCTCAGATGTCAGGAAGTTCACATTCTAGCCACAAGAGTGAGATAAATGAATATACATATAGAATCACCTCTAGATGTTTAAGTGCTTATCTGAAAGTCTCTTCACTTCATTTGTCTGGGATGAGGTGGGACCAAGGTCTATGAAGAACCAGAGGAAGAGTTCTCAACGGAGGTTATAGCAAGCACAAAGGTCCTGTGGCAGGAAGGAACTTGCCAGTGTCCAGAGGCAGAACTACATTGCCAGACACAAACATACAGACAACATATATACCAATAGGCACCAAAGTCTTTCTCAAATGTTTTGCTAAATACATTTTAGAGTCGATACAAAAGTATTTATAAATATGGCTACTACACAAAGAATAACAGTATCTCACCATCCAGTTTCAAAAATTAAATATAACCATTAAATTTGAAACCCCCAGATGCTCCTCCTCCATCCCATCCTGTCTCCCCAGAGAATCCCTAATTCCTAATCTGAATTCTGTTTAGTATTTTTACATCTTTTTGTTTTGTTTTGTTCTTGTTTGGTGAATTTTGGGGAGTGGGGGGTACTAGAGATCGAACCCAGGGGTACTTTACCACTGAGCTACACCACAAGCCCGTTTTGTTGTTGTTGTTTGTTTTGTTTTGTTTTTGAGACAGGGTCTCCCTAAATTACCCAGGCTGGTCTCAAACCTGTGATCCTCCTGCCTCAGACTCCCAGGTTGCTGGGATTACAGGTAACTACGCTTTCTATCTTTCTGACCTTATATCCTGATTACCATACTGTTCCATATGTCTTTGATCTTTCAAATTAGAACCGCCAAGTTCCAGTATGCTTCCACGGCTTATATTTGCCAGCAGGTCAAAGCTATAATCAATTTATTTTTTTTTAATTATGGGGGGAAGGATTCGTGAGTTTTAATTGAATTTTGTATTGATGTCATTGTAAATTCACACGCAGTCGTAAGAAAAAGTACAGAGAGATTCCATGGACCTTGCATGCAGCTTCCTCCAGCAGGAACATGTTTAAAAGGTCAGTGCAATAACACGATTAGGATATTGACATGATATAATTCACAGTCGATTCTGATCGCCCCAGTTCACTTGTACTGGTGTGTGTGTTTAGTTCTATCATCTTATCACATGTGTAGGTCTGTGTATTTATCACCCGTCAAGATACTGGCCAAGCCCTTTCATCCTGAGCACCCTCCACGTTGCCCTATATAACCATCCATATATCCCTCCCACCCCACCCCTTCAGTACCCCCCAACAGTCACTAATCTGTTCTCCATTTCCATTTACTTTTGTCACTTCAAAATGTGATGGAAATGGAATCATAGAGTATCTAGCCTTTGGAGATTGACTTTTTTTTCACTCATAATAAGTTTCCTGAAGATTCATCCATGTTGTGTGTGTCTACAGCATGTTCCTTTCTATAGCTGAGTGCTATTCCATTGTATGGATATACCACAGTTTGTTTCACCAATCACCTGTTGAAGGGTATCTGGGCCTTTTCCAGGTTTTTTTTACTCTTACTAGCAAAGCTGCTATGAACATTTGATTCCTTCAAATAAAGCCTCCCAGGATTTTGTGTGGGCATAAGCTTTATAACCCTGGGATAAACGCCTCAGAGTATAATTTCTGGTCACATGTCCTTTTATCAGAACCGACAAATCATTTTCTATACTAACTCTACTATTGTACATTTCACCAGCAATTTATGAGTGATCCAGTTTTTCCACATCCGTGCCAACATTTGGTGTTCTCACTACTTTTAATTTTAGCAATTCTAAAAAACAGAGAGAGATACAGAATCACGATTTTGATTTGTATTACTTTGATGTCAAATATCAGTTTGTGGGCTTACCTGCCTTCTGAGCAGCCTCTTCAGTGAAACATTTGTTCATGTCGTTTGTCCATGTTGTAATTGAATCATTTGGGTTTTGTTGTTGTTATTGTTTGTTTGTTTGCTACTGAGTTTGGGGAGTTTTTTTATATAATTTAGATACTAGTCCTTTGTCAGATATTGGTTTGAAAATATTTCCTCTGTAATCCATCTCATGGCTTGTTTTTCACTCAACATTGTTGTTCTCAACTTCACTTAAAATAAACTAATTTTTTTTTCATTTTTATTGTTATAGAGTACTCCAGGATACATTCCACTGTTGACAGACATTTTTGTTATAATGCTGTCTTGTTTTATTTGATTTTCCCAGATTACAAATATTTGCATTTATTTTGTATGCAAAATTAAGCTTGGATATTCAGGTTTGCTTTTTGGATTAAGTACCTATATAAGTTCTTTGCCCATTCAGAGGTGGGGGGGGTATTCTCCATTTTCTCATTCATTTGTGGGAGTCTTGTTGTTTGTTTGTTGTTTACTTGCTTGCTTGCTCGTTTTACATATATATTCTCAACATGAATCTTTTTCTATTTATGTGTGTTCCAACTCTCTTCTTCCAGTTTGTGGGCTTGTCCTTTGACATCTGTTGGGATGTCTTTTGATGAACAAACATTTGCATGCAGTCAAACTTTTCAGACTTTTCTGAGTAATTGCAGTTCTTAGACTTGAAGAACTCCTTCCCTGTCCTGAAGTCGTAAATACCTCCTGTGACGTCACAGTATTTAAGAACATAGACGCCCCCACCAAACTGCCTAGATTCAAATCCTAGACAACTTGTTTAACTTCTTTATGCCTCAATTTACTCAGTCACCAAATGGCAATGATATCAGATCACACAGTTGTTCTCAGGCCTAATAAATAAATGAAGCAGCTGAAGATGGGTGTATGTAAGTGTTAGAGCCTGTTATCCTCAGCATCTTCACCAGGTTTTAAAATATTGACTCTGAGATTTAAATCTTTAACTACGTAATATTGATTTTTACATATAGTGTGAGGTAGGGGTCCAACTTTTTAAATAAATATGAATGATCGATTTACACAGCACACTTTTTTAAGTCTCACCAAACTGCAAGACCAACGGTCATAAATCAAATTTTCACCCAAGTGTGGAATTTGTTTTGAGATTTCTCTTCTCTTCCATGGGTCTCTGCCTAAGGCAGTGGGCCACTGTGTCTTAAGTGCTGTAATGATATTCAAGAAGACTGACTCTCCACCTTATTTCTTTGACAAGTTTTGGCTATTCTTGGCCACACACACACACACATACACACACACGCACACACACACGCATATGCATATATATATATATATGATATATGATATATATATATATGATATACATATGCATATCAATTAATGAATCTATATTCATATATATGAATACATCTAGAGAGAGAGTTGCGGGGCCAGGATTACACCCAGGGTCTCTGCCACAGTCTGGCTGGGCACAGAATCATGAGCCACCACACACCTTGTAGATTCAAACAGCAATTCTTTATTCCCGAACTCACACTGGCCTCTACACAGGTTCTGGGGAAATCCAAGTTCTGCCACCAAAATTCACCTACTCCACCAGGCTTTTAATCCCCAAAACTTTCTGAATTCCACGAGAACTCAACGGGAACTTAGGCAGCAGGATACGCCCTATTCCCAGCAGGAATAACCTTAAACCTGGAACCACTGTAAACCCAGATTGTCCTAAACCTGAACGCCCTAAACCCAAGGAGCGGGATACTCCCTAAAACCTGCAGGATACACCCTAAACCTGGATCCGCCCTAATCCAGTAGGATCCTCCCTAAACCCGGATCCACCCTGGTCCTTGAGCAGGGTCACCTTTCTCAAACATACATGCAATGTCACAGCGAATGTCCAAGGCAAGTCCATTTCCACAAGTCCTTCCTCTAAGCAACATGGAGTATGCTGGCAAGGAAATTTCGATACGTCATTCCTGCTTGGCAATGGCCCTCAGCATCTCCCCCCTTCTGATTAATTAAACAACAAGCAATGTGGCTTAAGGACAGTGCCTGGTAGGTTGTCCAATTCAACATATGGTTCTTACCCATCATGGGAAAAACTGACCTCTAGGCGTCAGCCTCCTGTCTTAGGTTGATACCACTGCAATTGGATCATATCCGTCACTGACTACCGGTCCAGCATTCAGCCATACTTGTGGATAGGCCTATGCACCAGTGGGGGGGTGAGGTTCTTGCCTCACCTCTGTTGGCCCCCAAATTTTAGACTATCACTAGTAGAAGGGAGGAGGATACAGAAATGCCACGACATCAAGCCAATTGACGACTCCTTTGGAAAAATTGCATCACTGGTGACACCATCAGCAAAGATATGCCAGCATTACCACAATTAACATGGGGTGCGCTGGCAAGAAAATTTCAATGCGTCATTCCTACTTGGCAATGGCCCTCAGCAGGTCTCTCGCTTGCTAGGCAAGGGCTCTACCACTGAGCTCCACCCCAGCTGACTTAATACTTACATATTTAAGTCAGTTTGTTCAGATCCCTACAAAAGAAACCTGCTGGACTTCAATTGGAATTGCATTGAATCTATGAATCAATTGGGGAGAACAGTTTTTACATCATTCTTTCCCCTCCCTGAAGTCGGTGTGTTATGACTTCACCATTTTTAGTGGTTTTCGGTAGTTTTGAATTTTCTCCGTTCAGTTCCTGCACATGTGTTTGAGATTTATGCCTGGGTATTGTGTGTGACTTGGAGGCATTGTACTTGGTTAAGAACAATTTTAACTATTCATTGTTGATGTAGAAAAATGCAATTAATTTTTTTTTGCTCCGGTTTTACATTCAGAGACCTTTTATTAATTCTAATAATGTATCTGCATATTCTTTGGAGGTTTCTGTGTTTATACTCGATCGTCTCAAAAGAATGAAAAGTAGGGATTTTCTTCCCAATCCTTATTTCTTCTTTTTTTATTGTATGTGATATTTGCCGTGTGCCGCTGGCTGGGACCCTCGGTACCCCGAAGAGATGCGGCGATAGCACACATTTGGTTTCTCATCTTCAAGAGGGTGCTTTTGACGCCTCACCTTTAAATGCCATGTTTGGCATAGGGTTTTTGTTAAGAGGTCTTTATCAGATGGGGACATTTTATTTTATCCCTGGTTTGCAAAAACTTTTTAGAAACATTATAAGTGGATATTGAATTTTATTAAATTTTTTGTACTTATTGAAAAGATCCTATTACTTTCCTTGTTAATGTAAGGAATCACATTGATTTTTTCTATGTTTTAATGTTTACCCAATCTTATATACCTTGGGTAAATTGGCTCATGGCCGTATTATCATTTTTCTGTCTTGCAGGACTGTGTTTACCAATATTTGCCTTAGAATTATGTGTCTGTATTCTTGAGTGAGATTTGTCTACCGTTTTCCTTTCTCATACTGTTCTTGTCAGGATTTAGCATCAAGATTATAACCAGCCTTGTTAGAGAAATGCGAATCAAAACTACTCTAAGATTTCATCTCACTCCGGTCAGAATAGCAATTATCAAGAATACAAGCCACAATAAATGTATGAGTCCCACTCACCCATTGCTGATGGGACTGCACATTGGTGCAACCACTCTGGAAAGCAGCAAGAAGATTCCCCAGAAAACTTGGAATGGAACCACCAATTGACCCAGCTATCCCACTCCTCAGCATGTACCCAAAGGACTTAAAATTGGCATACTACAGGGACACAGTCACATCAATGTTTATAGCAACTTAACTCACAATAGCTAAACTATGGAACCAACCTAGGTGTCCTTCAACAGATGAATGGATAAAGGAAATGTGGTACATATACGCAATGGAATATTACTCAGACTTAAAGAAGAATGAAATTTATGGAATTTGCTGGCAAATGGATGGAGCTGGAGAATACTATGCTAAGCCAAATAAGTCAATCCCAAAAAACTAAAGGCCAAATGTCTTCTCTGACATGCGGATGCTAATTCACAACAAAGTGGGGTGGGTAGGGAAAAATAGAGTTATTTTGGATTAGACAGAGGGGAGTGAAGGGGAGCAGGGGGTATGGGGAGAGGAAGGATAGCAGAATGACTCAGACATTATTGCCTTTGTGCACATGATTACATGACTGGTATGAGTCTGTCTACACTGTATACATCCAGAAAAATGAATTATACTCCATTTATGTATAACGTGTCAAAATGCATTCTACTGTCATTTATAACCAATTAGAGCAAATTAAAAAAAAAAATTTAAAGATTTAGCTAGCCTTATAAAATGGGTCATGTCTCCTCCTTTTCTGTTTTATAGACTAGTTTGGGTAAGCTTAGAAACACCAGTATTTTGAATATTTGGTAGAACTCACCCGTAACGTGATTTGGAAGGATCTGGTATTTTTTCTATCTATTTGGTTATCTTTAATCCCATTTATTTGCATCAACTTTGTAGTTTGCATTCTCTAGAAATCTTCCCATTCCATCTATTTTCAGAGCTGTGTTCTGTCAAGCCGTCTGTAACCCTCCCTTGTCTTCTGAGGCCCAGGCATCTGGGAACACACTCCCTTTTTCATTCCTCGCCCTGTTTATCTTCTTTATTTTTCCTTGATCGATGTCACCGGAGAGTTTTCAATTTTATGAGTTTTCTTGAAGAAACGACTTGGAGCCGGGCCTTCCCGAGGTGTGTTTGATTTCTCCCCACACACGTTGGCTCTCCTTTTTAATTTTTCACTATTGCTTACCTTCTGCCTTTCTTGGATCACTTTTAGGTCTTCATTTTTAAACGGCTAATTGGGCTGTTTCCTTAGTGGGGGGCTCTCCACAGAGGCCACCGCAGGCGCTGAGACCTGCAGGAGCATCTGCAGACACCGTCCACTCCGGACCCGGGGAGAGAGTGACAGTGAGTGACAAGGGGCTGCAGTGAACACCCCACCGGAGCAAGGCGACCGCGACAGCCAGAACCTTCCAGCCCGCCAAGTCAGGGGCCGAGGGGGTTGGGACCCTGCCCGGGCTCCTTGTCGCAGCCTCTGTTCCCTCCTCCCAAGCGCTAAACGGTCAGTGTCCTGCTGGGCGCTGCTTTCCATCATCCCTTCAATATTTTTTAAATTTAAATACAGAAGAATCGACCCCTTTTCGTGCGCAGTTCTGTGCGCTATAAAGTGTGTACAGAGACGTGTGACCACCGCCACCACCAGGGTGCAGAACTGTGCAGCTACCCTGGGGGACACCCACACTCCAGCCCCTTGGGCTCACTCTCCCCGCCCCCATTGACTGTCACTGAGCCACTCTGTGTCGTCTCCCAGGAGGGCACCTGCTATTGTTTGATTGGGTCGCTCAAAAAACCAAGTAGTGGAAACTCAATCCCAAGGCCACAGGGCTGGGAGGTGGGGCTCGTGGGAGGTGCTTAGGTCAAGAGGTGTGGCCTTCATGAAGGGATCAGTGCCAATCTTAAAGGGGTGGAGTTCCATCTGCGGTCCCTCTCACCTTCCACCTTGGGATAACAACCAGGACGCCCTCCCCAGATGTTGGCTCCTTGATATTGGACTTCTCAGCCTCAGAACTGGAATTTCTCTTCTTTATAAATTACCCAGTCTGTGGCATTCAGTTACAGCCACACAAAACAGACTAACACCTTCCATAAATAGAATCATGCAGTACATCACATTTTGAAAATGGCTTCTTTCACACGACGTAGAGCTTTGAGATTCTGTTCTATAAACCTGCAGCTTATTCATTTTTCCTTGCTGCGTAGTATTCTGTTGTATGTTTGTCCTGCAGCAGGTTTATCCATGCACACTTTTAAGGACTTCTGAGTGGTTTCCATTTTTTGAGCAATAATGAATGAATGGATCTGCTATTTGTGGCCAAGATTTTGTGTGAAATAGGTTGTCATTTCTCTGAATACCCAAACATGGGATGGTTGGATCATAGGGTAAATATAGGAATCATTTTATGAAAATTGATCTGTTTTCCAGAAGGGCTGCAGCATGTTCATCTCCACCAGCCAAACCTGAAGTTCACCCAGCTTCCTGCACCAGCGTTTGCAGTAGCCAGAGGCATTTTGTCTATGTGAGGGTTTTCCCTCATTATTTTATTTTAGCCATTCTAATAACCATATAGACATTTTTGTTTTAATTTATGTTTGATTTAGTTGATGCTTCTCTAACGGCTAATGTTGAGCTCCTTTCTTGTGTTTATATGCCATTTGTATAGGTCCTTCAGTGAGCTCTCTGCTCAAATCGTTGTCAGTTCTTTTATGAGATGATTTTCTTGCTGTGGAATTTTTCAGTGATTTGAGCAAGGTCTCACTGACACATAATAAACATAATACAAAATGTGCAATTTGATAAGTTTTGACCACTCAGGAAATAAAACCAAGATACTAAACATAACTGTTACCCCCAGAGTTTTCTTAGGAATACCCCCCTTCTTCTTCCCTGCCCCAGTTCCCGGGCAACCATTGCTCTTTCACCACAAATGTTTGCATTTTCTAGAAATTTATAAAAATTTGTGAAATTCTAGAAAAAGTACTGTTTGGCTTGACTTTTTTATTTAGCAAGTTTTTTTCTGGATTCATCCAGGTTGTTGTATCAGTAGTCCATTCCTTTTCAATGCTCGGTATTATTTCACTGTGTGAATTCACCGCAGTTTACTTATCCATTCACAATTTAGTGGACAATTGGGTTTTCCTAATTTTCCTAACATCTAGAACCATGACACAAACCTTTTTCCTTTATAAATTTCCCAGTCTCGGGCTGGGGATAGAGCTCAGTTGGTAGAGTGCTTGCCTCGCATGCACAGGCCCTAAGTTCAATCCCCAGCACCACCAAAAAAAAAAAAAAAGAAAAAATGCATCCTCATGTTACATTAACAAAAAATGAATTAAGTTAATCAATCGCTTACTGTGCTTTGGGGGTTTTATTATAAGTAAATTTTTAAAAAATAACAATGATTTTTGGTGACCTTTAATAACTCACTCTGTAAGCAGCCCTTACAAAACATTGCAGACGCCACACATTTATCTGTTTAGGGGGAGAAGAAAAGAAGTTGGATTTTTGGACCCTTTTGCAGCCCACAAGGAGGTCCTGTGCAGCCAAGGACCACATCTGGGGAATCCTCAATCTGAGAAGATTTTAAGGGTCTCTAAGTACAGAGAAAGCATTCAGGTGTCTCTAAACACAGCCCAAGGGTTTGAAGCCACACAGGGCAAGACAACCTCAACCTCAGCTCTACTCCTTGTTGCTATAACACTCAAAACTTATTCTGGGAAAACGAGGAAAGTTGCCATGAATGGTTGGTGGTGAATTCATCTTTCCCACTGAGGGTGAAGGGCGAGTCTTAGGATTCGGCTCGGAGCCTCACGCCTGTGGTCTCATTTAATTCTCATGCCAACATGGTGAGGGGTCAGAGTGGCAGGTCAGACAGAGTGGCAGAGCCTGCGAGGATTGGAATATTTGTGGGTGTTCCTGGAACCACTCCCCCAGGGTTGGTTTTCGAAGGATTTGACCTCCCCACTGGCATATCTGTTTTGTGCCAAATTTTCGGGGTTTGGCCTCCTGCGCTCTTGGTGGCCCACGGGGCCTGCGGTATAATGAACACACATGGGCTCCTCTTCTAGAACCCCGCACTTGTTCCCCTGTGTTTCCATCGTCCCCGAGGTTACGGTTACTGCATGTTGCCTGCTGGTGTGGGTGACCTCTGCCATGACCGCCTGGCTCCCGGGAGGGGCCGAGCGAGTGTCTCTTCACAGACAGCTCTCCACAGAGGGGCCAGGGGACATCGCCTGCAGAGACCCCTGTGGGACTCACAGGGGGCAGGTCTGATAGGGAGGCCAGGGAGGACGCATCAGGGAGTCTGCGCCTTATCTTACAGATAAGGGAGGTTTTCATTGCAGCGGTGCTGGAAACACACCTGTGTTTTGAAAGCACCCCTCTAGTGTTGGGACCACCAGGGCCACCACAAGGAGGGACCTTGGCATGCTAGGATCCACCAGGGTAAAGCGTGTCTAGCATCAGGTGGAGACGTGGCTGAGGAGGCTCTCTGGCCTTGTTCTGCCCAGGGTCTCCTCTCTCTTGCCTCCTGTCTCCTTCTCTATCTAGTGCCCCTTGGTATCTCCCGATGGTACACAGCAGCCAACACGGCCAGGGTCCGGGCCCTCTGGCATCTGCCAGCTTCGTCCCATGGCCTGCTTCCTCTGTGCCTCGGTGTCTTCATCTGTAAAAGGGGACAGCAAAGGAACTCACCCTGTGACTGCTGTGAGGACTAAAGGAGGCAAGCACCACCACCACCACCACCACCCCCCACCGCCCCCAGAACCCTCAGAAGGGCACCTGACCCCAAGCAAGCGTTATGTAAGCTCGGCTCTGGTCCCTGTGCACTTGATGCAGACCGGACCGCCCAGAACTGCAGGTGACACCATCCTGAGGCCCTCCAACGGCTCCTGACCAAAGGCTGGACTCTGAGGCAACTGAAGTCTTCCCCCTGGTGCTTCTGCCGCCCTCTCTGCCTCCCTTTAGTCCTCCCGACACCAAAAGGCATTCATAGGAGAACCAGGGATGCTCCTGTGCTCAGGATTCTGCCCTGAAACCTGCGCAGCTGCCTGGAAACTCCTGGGGAGCCCTGTGTCTGAGTCCTCCTCTCTTTACGCTGCAGGAGAGGGCTTGCAAGCCTTCTGAGCTTGGGCGAAGCAAGACTTTTGTAACCAAGGGGCCTCTCCAAACCAGCCATTCAGGCCTCTGCTCTCTCTGGCCTCGTGGGTCCCTCCCAAGACGTTGGCAGGTTGATGAGAAGAAAGGAAAGACCCTGTCCCTCCACCGCTTCACTGGGTGACTGCCTGGTAACTGTCCTGTCCACATCCGGTGAGTCATCCAGGCCTCCCAGATGCTCCCTTCCCTGCACCCTGGCTTCTTCCAATCAGAGAGCCGTTGCCAAGGGAACCACAGGTATCAGTCTCTCTCCATCCCCTGAATCAAGGCCTAATCTACATTGAAAGAAATTTCCATTCCAGAGCTCAGCAGATTTCAGCATTTTACAACCTGCTAAGACAACTTCCTTACAGGGGTGGCCCTGCCTCCACAGTGCCTGAAGCTTGCTCTTTTGCCTAAAATATTCATGGGTGCTACTGAGATTTTCTTACAGGATTAATTTGGTTAATCCATCCCTACTGAGATGTGAATGATAGAGTAAAAAGACAATAAAAATCCTTCAGCAGAATCATTGGCAGAATTGAATGAGATCATGTAGGTAAAGTGCTTGGCACAGAGAAGGGATTCAATCAAAAGCCTTTTTTGGGCCAAGCAAAATGGCACAGGCCATAATCCCAGCAACTGGGGAGGCTGAGGCAGGAAGATCTCAAGTTCAAGGCCAAACTCAGCAACTTAGTGGGGCCCTCAGAAAATTAGGGAGACTTTGTCTCAAAATAAAAAAGAGCTGAGAATGTAGCGCAGTGGTAAAACACCCCTGGGTTCAGACCCCAGTACCAAAAAAAGCTTTTAAAAAATTAAAAAAGGTGTTGAGCCTGAGTGAAGGCTCATAGGAGGTGCAGGGAGCAGGAGGAGGATGTGGAGGAGCAGAGGAGATGTCTGGGGACTCAACTTGGTCTCTGTGATGTGGCCACTCTGCAGTCCTGCAAGAAGGACCCTCCCATCCCCTGACGCTTCTTCCGAGTCTGGACTGTCCACAGTTACTGATTTCCTTGAGAAAGAGAGCCAGTCATCTAGCTGCAGTTGCCTTTCTTCAATCCTCATCAGGAGCGCCATTGTGTCTAATTAATTTTTGAGCCGACTCAAGAGGGATTCCAAAGAGTGAGAGCCGAACCCTGGTTGCCTTTCAGGGTCTCCCAACTTCCTGCCATCCCAGGCTGCTTCTCAGTCCTACACCCCCCCCCCCTCCCGTCCATGGCAGTTCAGTAGCCTCCCATATACCGACACCCACAGGCGCCCAGGAAGTCAGGTGCGTGCGTGGAGGCATCAAGAACAAGTATCCTGAAAAGCCTCATCTCCTTTTATGACCTGGCCTCAAAAGTCACCGTGTCCATCCTGCACTCCTCTACCTGCTGAAACAGTCACAGAACGCCCAAATGCAAGAAGAGGGACGAGGATCTGTCTCCATATGAAAGTGGTGTCAAGGTCAAGGTCAAGGTCATGGGTCTATGGAGCTACGATAACAGAGTCCCATGAACTGAGCAGTTCCAACAGCAGAAACGTATCGTCTCAAAGTTCTGGAGGCTGGAAATCCAAGACCAAGGCACTGGCAGGGTTGGTTCTGTTGGGGATCGAAAATCAATACCCAAGCCCCACACTAGGGTGGTGACTTTGAACAGAAGGAGCCACCTCGAGGCTTCTCTCCCACCTCCGCACCCTCTGCCAGGTCTCAGATCCTCATTCTCTTCCAAGGGCAAGGCAGGGCTTCCTTTGAGGCTCCCATCCCAGAGGCAATGCAGATGCTCTGAAATCTCATTAACAAGGAAATCACAAACACCTGAGACCGGAAATTAACCTTCTCCCGCCTCAGGACATCTGCCTGGACAGAGCTTTCATCTATACTCAGG
Organism: Urocitellus parryii; assembly: GCF_045843805.1. Taxonomy (NCBI): domain Eukaryota; kingdom Metazoa; phylum Chordata; class Mammalia; order Rodentia; family Sciuridae; genus Urocitellus; species Urocitellus parryii. Next base: position 21,776,083 of record NC_135541.1, read on the forward strand.
GCAGCTCTGAAAAACTCCCTGAGAAACTTTTATCTACCTGATAAGACCAGCTGTGCTCTGTGCTTTGCTCCCCTCGAGGCCCACAGCGTCCTCACCACCCTCCAGGATCCCCCAACGCCACCGCCATCCAAACCCCCTTCCTCCCTGAGATTGGAAGATATTGAAGCCTCAACCGTCTGGCCCTTCAGAGAGGCTCAAGCTTTGCATACAGCTCCGGTGCCGCGGTGTCCCCGTGCGTGTTAACACACGGTGCATCCTCTCTTCCCTGTAGCCTGGGTGTTGTCAGCTCCCTGGAGCAGACCTTCAGAGAGTGAAGACAAGACTCTGCCTTCAGTTCCTTCTGAGGGGGAGGGAGAATCTCTTCCCTAACTACTGAGGTCTGCTATCCATCCTTGGCCTGCAGAAGCTCTATCTCCACGTGGTGTTCTCTTTCTGTGTCCAAATGCCCCCCTTTTATAATAACACCGGTCATCTTAAATCAGACGCAGAGTCTAGCCTGAGAGCCCCCGAGGCTGTCTCCAGCAGAGGGCTCCCCACCACCCCACTTTTGGCTATGCAACAGTGGGCTCTATGATCCATCCAAGCCCCATCTCTTCCCACCCCCAACACCAAAACCAAGTTAACGGTTATGGTTTGGGTTGGATGTTCCCCCTGAAGGTCCGTGTGTGGAAGGCTTAGTCCCCAGTGCAATAGTGTTAATCAAGGGGTTGATCCATTGATGAGTTGATAGCTGAATGAGCTTTTAGGAGGCGGGGCCCAGATGGAGAAAGTAGACCATGGGGGGTATGCCTTTGAAGGGTATATTTCATTCCAGAACACCTCTCTCTCTGCCCCCCCCTCACTATTTCCTCCCTGGCTACTGTGAACTGCATGAACTGAGCAGCCTTCATCCGCCATACCTTTCCTCCATGATGTTCCGTCTCGCCTTGGGCCCAAAGCAACAAAGCCAACTGAGCATGAACCAAAACCATGAGCCAAAATAAATCTTCCCTCCTCTTCTAAGTTGATTTTTCTCAGGTATTGTATCACAGCAATGAAAAGCTAACTCACACACAAACCAGAAACCAGTGGGAGTTAAAGCGGGATTACCAATCCATTTGAGCGTTGCATGATTCACTTACCTGCGATACCTAGAACAGGCGGATTCATAGGAACATAAATAAAATAGGGGTTACCAGAGACTGGGAGCCAGAGTGAGGGAGTGGGGAGTAAGTATTTAATGAGTACAATAGAATTTCTGTTTGGAATGATAGAAATAAGTTCTAGAAATGGATAGTGGTGATGGCATACAACATTGCAAATGTCCCTGATGCCACACTTCTAAGGAACTAAAATACTATATTTTCTGTTATGTATATTTTATCACAATTTTTTAAACAGGTCCCATCTGGGGCAGACGGGAGCCAGGGAATACAAAGGCAGTCAAACTTCTTAGGGTCCATCATTTTCCAAAGCACTTTTATATCCCTTTAACTGATTGTACCGAAAGAAAGAAAGAGAGAAAGAAAGCCATGTAAATTAGTTCTAGTTGTTGCCATTTTGCAGATGAGGAAATAAAGATTTAAAGCATTAAGTATTCAAGGCCACCAGAAAGGCAAAGCGCAGACCCAGGTCTATCTCTAAAACACAGGCAAAGGAATCCACCCAGGTGGCTGGCCTTTCAGGGGATGGAGCCATTTAATTTCACAAACTCATTACACACCAGAGCTGGCCGGACCCTTAGAGATCTGGCTTAATCTGTTTGGAGGACAAGGGATCTATAGTCCTAGCTGGCCGGCTCCTGGACCCTGACCAAAGCCCGCGGAAGCTGTCTGGGCTTGCTGTTCCCTTGTGCCCTTGCTGAGTAAGTGGTGAAGGATGGAGGTCCACCCTTCTCCCATGTCCCACCCATGTGACCTCAAGCCTGTCACTTACCTTCTTCATATCACATCATTTAATGGCTATAAGCAGACAAGAATTGCTGAAGATTATTGAAAAAGAGGGTTAAATTACTTAAATAGCCAGCACAGAATAGGGTGCCGTTATCATCCACCAAGCACAGACGCATCGTCTGCCTGCTCTGAAAGTCAGCTTCAAAATACCACAGTGCAGGTAAGAGCCCCAGCTCACACACAGACTGCTGCCTGGGTTCTTTTTATCATCAACATCATCATCATCATCATCATCATTATTATTAATGGTTATTTTATTGAGGCCTAATTGACATACAATAAACCATGAATACTTAAAGTTTAACATTTGACCAGTTAGGACCAAGCCATTCACCCCCAAAAACCGTCACCTCCATCAAAGTAATTAAAATCTCTGTCCCCCAAAGTGTACTCTCTTTTCGGTGCCCTTTGCAATCCCTTCATCTGGCCCTGCCCATTTCCCACCCCTCCATCTCTGGGCTATACTGATGAGCTTCCAGTCATTGTAGTTTGGCTTGTATTTTCTAAGGTTTTTGTATAAATAGAATCATGCGGTGCCCATTCCATACCTGGCTTCTTGCACACAGCATCAGTATTTTGAGACACACCCATGTGGTTGCACGTATCAATAGTTCATTCCTTTTTATTGTTTAGTACCAATGTATTTGCCATGATTTATGAGTTCACTCATTGATGGACATTTAAGTTGTTTCCATTTCCATGATAAAGCTGCTAGGAATATTCATGTACCAGCCTTTGCACTGATCTACCCTTCCTTTTTTCCTTGGGTAAACACTTGGGCATGGAATGGCCTGTCCTAGGATAGGTATATGATGAACTTTTTGAGAAAATGCCAATCTGTTTTCCAAAGTGGCTGTACCGTTTTGCATCCCACCTGCTGTGTGTGGGAATTCCAGCTCCTCAGCATCCTTGCCAACACTGGATACGGTCAGTTTTTTAACACTGGACCCTGACCCTGGCCATTCTAGTGGGACCAGTACTATGGTGGTAGCTCACAGTGGCTTTAATATGCATACCCCTGGTGACTAATAGTGCGGAGCTTATTTGCCACCCCTGCACCTTTGTTGGTGAAGTGTCTGTTCAAATCTCACCGGTGCCACTCACCAGCTGCATAACTTCAAGCAAGGACCTCAAGCTCTCTGCCCCGGATTCCAGATTCTGGAGGATAAAGACAGCACTTCCCTATGGGATGATTGTGAGAGCCTCTCCAATCTCAGTGCCCTGTGTGCCTGCCCCCACTTACCCACAGATCCCCCCACCCGGCAGGAGCTTTACACCAGTGTCTGAGCTTCCTCCTGTAGGGAGGACGCCTCTCCCCTCTGCACACACACACACTCACACCCACTTCCAGCCGTGGAGGTGGAGAGGCAGGCACCAGCAGTGGAGGCGTATGCTTCCAGATATCCAGGGACTGCTTTTGACAGTCTGTCTCTGGGGCCTTTAAACCACTGTCAAAAGACACTTGATACATTAAGATATTTCTCTTTCTGTTTGGAATTTCAACCTGTCTGTCTCCCAGGTAAAAGCTGGCTGTGTAAGGTAGGCAGAGAGGGGGGTGCAGCCACGGCCAGTTCAGTCCCTCAGACAGCTCAGCCCCCCTGCCTCGTGCATCTGTCCTCCACCAAGGTTCCAAGGTCCTACCTCCCCACCCTCCAGAGCCTCAGGGCTTAGAACTGACCAGAAGCCCTGGCCATAGGAGGTAGGCATGTCCCCAGGAGGAGGAAGGGAGAGTCCTGGGCACCAGACCAAGCCAGGCCCAGATAGGCAGCTGACCAGGATGACAGGGACAGCAAGCAAGCCCAGTCTGAGAGGGTGGCACGCTGAAGTCCGACCAGCCTGGGTCCCTTGGCTGTGGATGTAGGGCAGGGCACACCATCGGACTTGGGGACAATGGTAATCTCGCCAAACACAGTGCTTCTCAAGTGTGATCTTCAGAGGGTGGCAAAGGTGCTAGAAATGCAAATTCTCAGCCACCCCCTCCCCCAAACTCTGGGGGCGGGGCCCAGCAGTGTGCTTCAAGGAACCCTCCTGAGGAGCCTGAGCTCCACCAGAAAACCCCTGCCCTCACCAAGTGGGGCAGAGGGGACAGGACCATCTAAGACCTTCCAATCTGTCTCAGGACAGAGGTAGAAGCCACATACCGATGAATCCAGGCTCCTGTTCTGCCGCTGCCACTTCCCAGCCTCTCAGCCTTTCTGAGCCTCACTTACCGGTAGGGTTGCCTCAAGGTGACACGCATCAGGACAGGGCTCCTGGAGCAGCTGAACACACCTGCCCTGAGCATGAGACACAGGAGCCCCTTCCTCGCCCCGCATTACTGCCACCTGTGGGAAACGATCATCACTAACTCGTCCCATCTAACAGGACTTTGAGAAGGGCGCCTAGCTGTGCCAGGGAGCCTGGATACAGGCACAATAGAACCACAAGTGGAAACGGCTGTGCTTATCTGTACGAAGCACTCGCCCTTAGCGGGCAGAACAGCCCAGGCAGAGCCAGACGTGGACCAGGAAGCCAGCTTCCCAGAAGGTAACCCACGGTATGTTCTGGACCACTCTTTCTTCTTCTATCCACAAAAGTAATCTCAGCCTCCATCCCTGCTAACTGAGAAAGAGACTTCCCTAACATTCCTTAACCTCCACTCTGCCAGTCCCCTCCTGCTCCCAGCCCCTGCTCCCAGCCCCTGCTCCCCTCCCAGCTCTCCAGCCCTCTCACCTGGCACTTCCCATCTCAGATGTCCTCCTTCCCTACCCCTGCTCCTTCCCGGGAAGCCAGGGCCTCCAGCTCTGGGCACCAAGGCAGCACCATCTGAGCCTGCTCCGAGCTGCTGACCTTGCACACATCCTTGCACACATCGCAGCACACTGATACCAGAGTAATCCCTGTCTCAAGTCCCTTGTCCACCCCAACACAGGAAATTTCTCGTAGGGCCATCTGGCTATCACTCTTCTGGGGACCCCAGCCTGGTGCCCTGTTCTGAGGCACTTAATTTCCCTACCGCAGCTCGCTTTAATCTCCTCTTTTTCCTGCATCTTGCAGATGCTCAAGACTCCCTCCCTTTAGAGCTGCCGGTGGACAGTTCTTAAATTCCTGCTAGTTTGTTCTGTAGAGCCATTTAATTTGGAGCCTCCTCCTCCTTCCAGATTATTTGAGGTGGGGGCAGAGAGCGAGCCTGCCCTTGAATAATCAAAAAAAAAAAAAAAAAGGCTGCTGATAGCATTTTCTCAAACAAAAGAGCCGTCTTCCTTCTGTCGGGTAGCCCCTCACCCCCACCTGGAGTTTAAAAGTGGCTGCAGGCATTTCTGTTTTTAAACATCCGTTTTCCCCTTGCTATTACACATATGCAATGTGCAGAAACCCCTGGAAATTCCTCAAGTTTTTATTAAAAATTCCAGATGGTGCAGCAGAGATTTCAGACACTATAGCTTCTGTTAACAACAGGAAATTAATAACCAAACCGACTCCGAGTCAACATCATTTGGATTGGTGACAATAACATGAAAAGAAGAAAGCAGAGTTGCACAGCATTTGAGGCACAAGTTGCAGAATCAGCGAGACCTGGGTTCAAATCCTGAATGTCCCACTTATTAGCTGGCCGTTGAGGGAGTCACCTAACCACTCGGCACCTTAGCTTCCTTGTGTGCAAAATCGAAAAAGTACAGTTCCGCCGTCTCTCCACTTAGGCAGTCCCCAAATTCATCAGGATAGGGAGAAACAAAATTTGGGTTCTCTACCAACAATCGAATATTATTCAGCGTTTAAAAAAAAGGACATTCTGGCACCCGCGGCAATGTGGATAAAACTTGAGGACGTGAGGTGCACAGCAGAACCAAACACGGAGAGACAGAAAGCTGAATGGAGGTTGCCAAGAGCGGTGGGGAGAGGAAATGAGAGCTGCCGTTTAAAGGGTACTCGGTCTAGAAAGACGAAGAGAACTCTGCAGATGGACAGCGAGGTCGGTGGTACAACACTGTGAATGGACTTAGTCCCACCAAGCTGTCTTCTTAAAAATGGTTAAAATGGTCCATTTTAGGTTCTGCATATTTTATCAGAATTGGGGGAAATTTTAAAATAAGATAAAATAAATCACCATGCTGTACAAAAACCATAGGGCTTCTGGAAACAGTGGATTGGGAACTACTCAAAAATCTCTTCGGGAACATTTCTTTAAAGAGGAACCTGATTTTTAAAAATGGCAGCATGGTTTTACACACATTAAATGATTAAGATGTGAAAATTACATATAAATGTACAATAAGCACGATGGGTTACTGTGCCAAAGACCTTTTGTTTGCTTGCAGAAGTGAGCATCAAAGGACTGCAGCTTGTGAGTCCCTGTCAAGAGAGGGGAGGAGGAGGATCTGAAATCAGAAGGAAAGTTATGGCACCAGGTCAGTATCTCCTAAAACACAGGATGAAGGAAGGAAGCCTGTAGATTCTGAGGGGTGTGCACCTATGTTTTCTGGGTATTTCCACTCAGCCCAGTTTAACTGGGTACAGTTTTCTATGCCTGTCTAGTGTTCCTCGCCCAGGATACCAGGCAGAAGCAATTGCAAAATTAACATGATGCTCCGATGATTCCCTAATACATGGATCATGACGAAACAAATGCACATTTTCAAAATAAGTGCAACAGCAGAACTGACTGTCTCTACCTGATGGAATGATTACAAATATCAGGTGATACAATGTGTACGTGTTAGTCAGCTTTGCATCGGTATGACCAAAATACCTGACAAGAATAATTTAGAGGAGGGAGAGTTTATGTCAACTCATGGTTTCACAGGTTCAGTCCCTGGCTGGCTGACTCCATGGCTGTGGGCCTGAGGTGAAGCAGACCATCATGGTAGGAGGGCACCATGGAGGACCACTGCTCAGCTCATGGTGGCCAGGAAGTAAGGAGGGGGAAGGTGAAGGGAAGATAAACCCTTCCAGATGTGATCCCAGTGACTGGCCTCCTGCAGCCAAGCCCCACCTACCTACAGTTACCACCCAGTCAGTCCATATCAAATTAGAAAGGGCTGATTGGGTTACAACTCTCATTGCCTAACCATTTCACTCTGAATATTCCTGCATTAACGCAGGATGCAGGATATTTTGGTGACACCAGATACTCAAACCATAAAAACATATGAAGTTTTCAATCGTGCCCAGCACAGAGTAACTGCTCAAGAATGACACTAGTTGGGGTTGTGGCTCAGAGGCAGAGTTCTTGCCTAACACTTACCAGCACCAAAAAAAGAAAAAATAATGCTAGTGATGATTTGTTGGGACCGTGACAGTGGTTGTTGGGGACTGTGGTTATTGTTTGTGCCATTGCTCCAAAGGACATGGCCCAGTGCAGGACCAAGGGAGGCTAAATGCCCATCTTATAGATGGTAGAACTGAGACCCAGAGAAACTGAGAAATCTGTCAAGATCACAGGAAAGTCTGGTACAAGATGACTAATGTGACACCACACACACACACACACACACACACACACACACACACACACACACTACCTGGTACAGAAGTTGCACAGTATGTCCCCTGGGTGCCTGTTGGTTAATTACTTTGCTCAGGTCCCTAAATCTATGAGGAAAAGGCCCGCCACCTTCAGGGAATTTGAGCCCTTTTTAAAAGGCAAAGGAAATGGGTAAAACTTTCAGTTCTGTCTGAAAAAGCAAGGCTGATTTTTCTGGAGGTTCCTATTGACTTGGAAAGAGCAGATCTGCCCATCAAATGGCATTTTACCAGCTGATCAATTTGGTGTCATTCTCATTGAATTAAATCAAATTGAAATGTAATTCCCTTCCTGGAACAAATCCCCCTGCAGGGATTCTCTGTGCAGAAGTATTTGACCTTGTGCTGGCTGCCTAGAGGGCTTTCCAGAAACCTGGGGGCACCAGAGGGGTCTGCAGAGCTCTTGTCCTTCTGTCCACAATCCACCTAGATGACTTCTGGGCTGGATTGCCACCCACTCCTGGGTCAATGGGAGTATCCAGATGGCTTCCAATGACCCCTGCAGAGGACCTGGTGGAGTACCTGAATGTGTGCTTACACCTCAGAAGGTGAGCAGAATATGCAAAGGAACAAGGACCATTGAGAGCCTCCAGCCCTCAGAGAGGCTCAAGGGAATTAGGAAAAGACTCCCCACCCCAGTGGTAGAATTACAAAATGGCACCCTCTTCTGGAAGGGATAAGCTGCTCCTTCCTCCAGACACTATGCCAGCTCCAAACCAGGTTGCAAAGGTTGGTGAGTGGGAAGTGGGCTGGAATTCCACCCTTCCCACCCTCCAGCCTCAACCTACCCAACCACATTCAGCAGCACTACCCAGTTCCCACGATGGCCACCATAGTTGTCCTGGCTCTGAGAGCGGTGGTCCAGCTCTGGCCAAGCATGCACATGACTCAAAGGACCCAGGAGCTTTGGGATGAACTGACTGCAATTGTGGACCAAGTCTTGGGGACCCTAAAAAGAAGAACACAGCACATTCTCTGCCCAGAACTTCCCATTCCCCGAGGTTGTGCAACGCTGACCTTCCTGCCCTTTATCCACCCCCTCCACCCCCAGCCTTGGGAGCCAGAAGAGCTGGCTCCAAAATCCTGGCTCTACTGGGCCAGCGACTTAACCTCTCTGTGCTTTAGCCCCCTCATCTGCAAAGCAATGAAAACAATACCTGTCAGGTATATGTGGGAGTGACCGTAGAAGCTGAAAGACTTCCCTCTGAGAGTTAGGTGGACAAAATCCATGCAGAATGAGGAGAGATGCCATCTGTTGGCACAAACCAAGAGGAAAAAAACTGAGAATGTCACCAAAGAGTTTGGGAAGACCCTAAAGGCCCGTCATGGTGGCCTGGGTATAGTCACAGGGAGGGAGGCGGGCTGGGCTGGGAGGAGGGGTGATGGTAATGGAGTAAGCAGAAACCTAATTAACTAAATCAGTTGGCAAAAGCCGGTGTGAACACAGAAAGCATGCCTAGCCTGGAGCAGAGACAGGGGAGCCCAAGGAGCCAGAGCTGGCCATATTTATTCTACGATAAATTCACCAACTTCATGCCAAGCTCAGAGGCCTCTTAGCAGCCAACCACTCAGCCTCCTCTTAAAGATGTCCAACCCTCATCAACCTTTCTCAAGCTGCAACAATCCTTGGTCCCAGGGTTGTTAGAAGGATTAAATGGGAAAGCGCCTGGCACGTAGCAGGCGGCAAATGAGCTAACATTCCCCTCCCACCCCGTTCCCGCTTCTCCTGCAAAAATAATCAATGTCAAGTCTTTCCCAGCCACGCAGCATCTCCTCCTAGATTTTCCTGAAATCCTGCTCTTCACTTTCCTGGTCCAGCTACCCTCCCGGCATCGGTGTGTCCACCGTGTTTCTTTCCTCTGTGCCCAATGGAGCGTCACTTCTACCACCCAGGAATGCCCCTCTGCTCCACACCCAGCAGGGAAGGCCAACTTAAGGAAGGGATCCTAGAAATACCTACCTACAACCGGTGCGATAAACTCACCAACTTCTGGGTGTGAGCCACCTGGGCGTCTCTGTGTGTCCAAATTTCCACTTCTTACGAGGACACCAGTCAGATTAGACTGAGGCCCACGGAGCTGGCCCCACTTTATCGTAAACCCATCTTTACAGAGTCAACCCTGCAGCCACGCGGTGAGCACTGGGTTTCAGACTTCAACATGGGAGTTTGGGAGAGAAGCCTCAACCTACCCAACCTGAGTTGTAACTCAGCCCATTACAGGGATGCTCTCTGTAAGCAAGAGCCTGTAAGAGTATAAAAGAGTGAATCCCAATGAATTAAACCATCTTTGTGGAAAATGGAAAATAGTCTCCTATGGGGCCAGGCCAAGGAAAACCAAAGCACATGGCTGGGTAGGCACAGACGGCACTTCACCCCGTCCCCCTCCCCCCAAACCCAATGCCCACCGTCATTCATGGGGTCTTCCTTCCTCTCTCTCCCATCCCAGGCCAGGGATCTGCCAAGTACTGCTGGAGACAACCTGACACAGTGTCGATCCCCTCCAGTATGAACCCAGGGCCTCCACCCTCCCTCAGGGGGTTCAGCAGCTCTGCCTCCTCCTGGCCTCTCCTGGGCTTGTGCATGACCTGTTGGCTCTGCACCTGGACCAGCGTCTCTGCCCCCTGCTGGGCCTATGGACACTCCCTCCCCAATACTCCCAGAAGGTCATCTGTCCACTTTGCGGGAGGAAGGGTCACAAGCTGCGGCCCATTTTCTTTCCTTGCCACCCCCCTTTCTCCAAAGCTTAAGAGAAGAAGGGGCTCTATACGGGAGAAAGAAAACAAGGTGACCCCAAGGTGGTGGTCTCACCATAGAAGACCGACAGACCTTCCTTCCTTCCTTCCTTCCTGAGAAAGTCAACTTCATCTCACGGCAGCTCAATTTATCTCTGAGAAGGAGGTCATCCCTTCAAGATGGCATCGGATCACACTTAGAACAACATCCAAACTCCTTACCATGGCCAGCAGAGGTGGCCTTATGTGATCTGACCCTGTCTACCCTAACCCTGTCGGACACCCTGCCCTCCCCGGCTCATGCTGCACCCACCACAGTGCCTTTTGGCTATTCCCAGCACACCCCAAGCTCGTTCGCCACCTCAGGGCCTTTACACGTTCTTTTCCCTCTGCCAGATCTTGGCATGAGTCAAGTCAGACAGTTCTCCACTTGAGCTGCCTCCTCAGCGGGGAGGAGGGCCAGCGTTTCTGTCCCCTGATGACCCCCATGAAAACCAGCACCCACGCTTCCTGATCTCTTGACGTTGTTTCCCTGTGCTTCACTTATCAGGGAATGCCCCATGAAATCGTATCACTCTACTTGTTTACTCCCCATCCCCCTCGAAAAGTTAGTTTCCAGGCAGCAGGGAGATCCCAGGCTGTCTTGGGGCGAAGCAATCCCCAGCCTGTGGCTGGAATTCATTAGGTCTTGTGAAATGAATAAAAAAGACTAAAACTGAAATGGCTATCCAGAGCCATTTCCGGGCTACCAGAGTGACCACCACGTCCCCTACAAATGGGTAAGATTCCATCTCAGTGAATTAAAAATGTAAGTAACCATCTCTGTTGAAATTTTAAAAAGAACATCATGTTGGACCTAGAGACTGACAACTCCATCCCCACACAATCCGTTCTAGCTCAGGTTAGGTGGGAGCCACCAGCCACCTGCTGTCCTGATCCTTGCCATAGGCCACAGGGACTGAGTGACTCAGGGGACAGGCACAGGTCTGAACCCATCAGGGTCCTTCCCTGGGATCCTTCAAACCGCAGCCGAGAAAAGAAGAAAATCTCCCCATCCCCCAAGGCAAAAGGGTGAGGCTGGGAGCGGCTGACAGCCTGTCCCCCGCAGAGTGAAAAAGTGACCCCGAATGCTCTGTCAACACAGCCCTTCCTGTAATCCGGGCACCTGAGACAATAATCATCTTTTTGTCCCGGCTGGTGAGCATTGTGGTTCTGTCGCTCGATACCGAAAGAATTCTGCTGTGATGAATGAATCCACGGGTGCCAGATGCCTGGCCCGGTGCCTGGGTCCCCGCAGGTGCACAGTCGCTGTCACAGTCCTTTGCACCACCCCTGTAGCTCCGTCCTCTGCCTCCTCCCCTCCCGTCTCAGGTGGGGCATCCCTGCCCGAGGCCACCTCCACTGTCCCCGCTCGCCCACGCAGGGCCCTCCTTCTCCTCCTCGGCTGGAGAAGCCAAGGTCGCGCTCATCTTCCAGGGGTGTCAGAGCTCCTAAAGGCAAGAGCCAATGTGGCTCGTCTCCTGCCCCTCTGTGCCCGGCGCACAGCGTGTGACCAAAGGCCTGTCACCAGGCAGAGGCGGAGCTGCATAGAACCAAGCCTCGGGCGCCTTATAAACTGAAGAGGGCTCCATAAAACGTGCGGAAAGGGAAGGGCTGTCGCATGTAAGGGATTGTGATCGTGGTTTTATTAGCCAAATAGATAACCCTCATCATGAAAGGAGCCTTTCCGAATGATGGATGGCCCCAGGCCCCGCGGGGACATGGGTATTTCTCAAGGCCGCCAGTCAAACAAGTTAACCGCATAACATTTCTCTCTCCATAGCAACCGGCCTGGCCTCCTCTGCCCGGCCCCGGCACCTGCGCCTCTGGAAGTGCCTCAGCTCCTTGGCTGCTGTCTTCTGCAGCCCACCATCAGCGAGGGACACGCATCCCAGCCCCCAGCTGGGAAAAAGGCTCGGGGCTGGGGTACAGGAATCTGGGGTCCAGAGATGGGTCTCTCCTCTGAGCTCCTGAGTCATTCTGGTCAGCCCCGTGTGCCTCTTGTCCTTCTGCAGTTCTCAGAGGAATGAGTGCCCACTCCAGGTCCTGAGGAAGGGGTGGGAAGGAGGCCCTAGCTCCCAGGTGAATGGCCCCTCTCCAGTTCCAAGGGCTCCTTTCTCTCTGCATCTATATTCTACAAAGCCTCTGTCTCTGTTCAGACGAGAAGCAGGTGCTGGGCAGCTTCACCGTCACCATGATCCAGAAGCAGGTAGCACACGCCCTGCAGAGACGAGAAAGCTGAAGAATGGACCAGGTGAGAGACCAACCCACCGTCATCATCTAGCAAGTGACAGCATCGCCCCACAGCGGTCAGAAGCCCCCAGCCTGCTCCCCCCATCACTGAGCACAGCTAGAGGGGACTCAAGAGTGGCAGTAAGGAACACCCTGCGGGCAGGTCCCTTGTAAGACTGTGTGGTACCCTCCCAGGCCCCAGCAGGACGGCCATCAGTGCCTGGGGAGACAGACCCCCTCGGCCTCTCAGGTGGACCAAAGAGAACGGAGCCCATGGAAATGGACAGCGACAATTCTCAGCCTGAGATTTTGGAGAACGGGGAGGCAGGACAGTGGGGGGGTCTACAGCAGGGATCCCCAGCCTTTCTCTGTAAAGGGCCAGAGAGTAAATATTTTCAGTTTTGCAGTCCCTATCACAGACACTAAACCTCCTTCCCAGTGTAAAACCTGTGATGGATGAGGCATAAACAAACAAGCGTGACTGTGTCCCAATAAAACTTTATTTACAAAGACAGGTGGCAGACCAGATTCGGCCCATGGGCTCTAGATTCCCAATCCTGATCTGGTGCAAAGGATGCTCAGGTGTTTGGGCAGGAGCAGCAGGGGAGGATAAACTTTGGAGGGAGGGAAGATCTCATCCACTGAGCGCTGACCACACTGCCGGCATACAGTAGGTGCTCATTGAACACAGACCTGAACAACTGTGCTCTGAAGCAAAAAGGAAGAAAAAGGTATGGGGTAGACTTGCAGAGAAATATCGAGATAGGGAGCTCAGGTCTGACGGTCTTCACACTCTGAAGAGGATAAATTAGGCAGTGCAGAGATGTGCCCACAAACATGGTCTAGGCTCTCAGAGTCCTGTAACTCCAACAGCTGGGCCCATGGAGCTCATTAACACCACCTGCCAACCCCAAAAGAGAGGTCTCTAGCAGTTAGTGGAACACAGAGAGGAGAGGCAGCCTTGAAATCCGCTGATAACACCCAGCCAAGTTGGTTACCAATGTGTACAACAGGCCAGGGCCCTGGACCAAACTGCACAGGCAGAAGCCAGCTCCTTCCCCAAGCCAGCGTTCTCCAATCACTGCACCTGCAAACATGGTGAGTAACTCCACCCACCGCCACCCAGAAAGTGCCCAGCTGGGCTGCTGTGTAACTCCAGCAGGGCTTTGACAGAAAGGTACCAAGGTCTAATTTCCTAGCTGCTTGCCACCTGAGGCCTTGCTCCCGAGGTCCGCAGGGAAATCCACAGACAAGGGCCCCAGTACTTGGGGGAAAAGGATGGAGAAGAGGGAAAGCAATGGCTGATGGCTTAGCCCATGAGGACCCCTGGAGTGGAGGGGACAGGGGAGGCCGAGGGATACGGTAATGCAGGGAAGCGTATCTCTGTGACAGATGACCTCTTCTCTACCACACACATTTCTTTATCTGTAATGAGTGCCACGTGCCAATGTCCTCTCTGCCCCCATGGTTCCCCGGGGCCTCTTGGAATTGACCGGTGAGACAGGGGCTGTGCTTGTTGCCCCCTGGCACTTTGGAATTCCCAAGGCTCCCACCGGTCTCCAACTCAGTCTCCAGCTCAGTCTCCCAGCTGAGGTCACCGTGGGTGGCCATGAGGCAGCACAAGCCCATTGAACACCAACCTAGAGCCACAGCAAACATGGCTTTTGTCATCACCCATTATCATGCTAGTCTCATAGGTGAGGAACTTGAACTTGAGGCCCTGAGGGGTCACACAGGGCTGAGCAATCTAACGCCTGCGCCTGGGTGATGAGCTCCCGTGCCCAGGCCTGTCAGGTAAGCAGGTCACGCTGCTGAGCCGAGACGCGTGCTGTGTGAGAGGCAGAGACCACAGCCACTGGAATGGATGCTTGTCTAAGGGGGACAGTCCTTAATGGTCCCCTATATTGCTGCCATGTGCAAAAAGCTGGAAAAGAAGGCCTAACGTTGCCAAATCTTCCAATTCTCCTAGAGAAATCCAGATCCAAAATATTAAGGGAAACCTCTTGATTTTTGAAAACTGGCTTAATTTTTTTTAATGCTATAATGCCAGATAAAACACATTTGCTGGCAACTTGTCCCCAGTATACACCCTCTCTACCTTATCTCATGAAATTCAAGTCCCTAAGAGGTCAATAGTATTCATCCCCATTTAACAGATGACAACACTGAGACTAAGAGAAGGAAAGGGACCTTGGGGAGTGACACAGCTAAGTACCCAAACCAGAGCCTGGGCCCCAGCCACCCTAGCGCTCCAGGTTGCCCCCCATGTGGTGAGAACCTGGACGCGTGGTTCCCATATCCTGGTGCCTGTCACTCCGAGCTACACGTGGGGTGAGGCCTGGGGTGCGGCTCCCAGCTGAGTTCCTTCAGCATCAGACGTCACTCCCGCTTGGGCTCAGCTGGCATTGTCAGCCGTTTCCCCTGGACTGTCACTGACTGATGGGGGGACAGTGACCCCAGGGAGCCCTCAGCCTGGGTCACTGAGATAGCAGTGAGCAGAGCAGGTGGCCAAGTGCCCCAGTTAAAACAGAAACAACGGGAGCCCATGCTTCATCCAAACCTGCGCCTCGGCTTCTGAGGATGGTTCCCCTCAGCTGAGCCTGGGCGTTGAAACCATCTGGTCCAACTTTGTTTTATGAACTTTGCTATAAACTTATAGGAAGATGTGAGCCGAATGCTGGTTCGCGTAGGAGAATTTGTAACTTGCCAAACGCAGAGGGTGTCCATCAAACCTGGAGGAAGTCCTCTGGGGCCCTGCCACACAGTGCTGGCCTTAATTTTGACCTGCACGACATTTTTATTAAGGACTTAGTTGAAAACATAAAGGGCCTGTTTACCGAATTTGTAGTCGATTTTAAAAGAAAAAAAAAAAAAAAGGCTTAGGCAGATTGCAAAAACAGCGACAGAATCCAGATGGCTCTAGACAGGCTGGACTGATGGGCTGAATCTAATAAGATAAAATAAAACAGAGATAAATGTCAGGTCCTGAACTTGGCGTGGAAACACTTACTGTTCAAGGACGGGATTGAGGTAGGCGGGACAGTAATGAGACTTCGAAGTGGCAGGTTTTAATAAAACTCAGAGCTTTGAGTCCACATAATCAGCATGGTTATAACACTTAAGAAAAAGATAATGATAATAATTGAGGATGTTCATCATGGCATTGTTTATAATAGCATAACACTGGGAGCAATCTAGACATCCAGTAGCTGGAGTTCACCCGGACAGCTGAAAATAATAAGTTCATTAAAAATAGCAACAGCCCAAGAATATATTTAATGATCTGAGAAAAGCATATTAAAGAAAAATCAGTAGCTTATGAAGCAATAGGTACAGTGTGAGTCGATTTCTACTTTTTTAAAAAAAAAGGTACGGAAAGATAGAATGCAAAATGTAAACTTGACAGTTTCTGGGTGGCACTAGGGGTGATCTGGGGGCTGGAGGCTGTCTCAGTGTATAAAGTTCTTGAAGTTTTGAGAAAGTTAATGAGACTCTCAATCATATAGAATCTTCGTTTCTAAAAGCCGGTAAAAGACATTTCACTGTGCTTTGGCACAACCAGGACTGGGGTCTTGAGTCTAGTTGCAGGTATCTCGCTTGACAACGTAGTGATGGATGGTGTCAGCAAACACTCTGAGGGCTTACAGCATGCCTGGAAGCATACAGTTCTTGAAATCGTTCTCTCACTCAGTAATTTCGAAATTTCATGGCTCCTCAAGATACCAGTGCTTTCTCCCCGTTAGAGGAGGTGCAGAGAGACCAAGAGACCTGCCCAAGACCACACAGCACCAGGATTTGCTGAAAGCATTAGACCCAGGTAAAGGAGACTAGAAAGAGAAGGCTTCCCGGAAAATATTGTGAGTTTAGCAGAGTGTGAAGCATCCCCAGCAGACCTACTGGGAGTCCTCTGCATTCAGCTAGCCGCCGGTCATTCTAACTGATCAACAGTCCCTAGTCTTCTTGGGAGAAACTGGGAAGGCACCATTGGAACTCAATGGTGGGGCCATCAGGACTGAATTACAGCCCTTGGACTCTCTCTAATAGAAGGTAAAGAAAGTTCTGACTCTCAATCTTGGGAAGACCAAAGCACATGATATTGAGATGGGGGAAGAAGATTAGGAATGTTTGGCAGAGAGTGATATAAAAAACTGGTACAATCCTCCCCACCCCAACTCGGCCCAGCCTCGAGGGGACTTGGTTACAGCTCCTTCTCATCAAGAACTGAACAAAATAAAAGATCTGCAACTCCTGATGTGCAAGTCAACCAAAGGGCTTGCCAGACCTCAGGCAAATCTCCACTGGGAAGCAAAGCCCACCTGGGAGCCAGGGTGGCAGCTCTAAGTCCACCACCCACCAGCTGTGACTATGGCTGAGGACGGGGACTGGCACGTTAAAATTCTCTTCCCAAATCTTGTGGAACACCCAGGCTTAATCTGGAGGAGGAGATCTGTCCATTGTGAACCAGAGGACAGGGCTAACTCTATTGTGGAAGGAACAAGACATGTCAGCTCCCAGTTGGTGACTCCCTGCTATGGAGGGACATTGGCCCCAGAAAGCAATGGCCTCGGGCAGATGTCAGACGGTCACTGATTATAAGAAGCAATGTAGACGGTGTTTGTGCTGTGCCCCTGGAAGGCTGGGAGGGTCAGGACTTTGGGTTTTCTCAACATTATTTCCCCAGGTCTTTGGCACATACCTGGATTATAATAGGTGCTAAAAAAAAACTGTTGTTGAATTAATAATTAGTGAAATGAAGAGTTAGACCAGATTACCACCAAGGGCCCTTCTGGAACTGAGTTTCTGATTTGGTGACTTTTATAATCAACGTCCGTGAAGTGTGTTCATCATGGCTCATTTATTCTGACGACCCTGCCCTCAAGGATCCCAGCTGGAGCCCCAGATCACTGTGGCCCTCTCAGCCCATATCATCTCACCCCAGTGGCTACACCATGAGGCCCCACATAGCACCCCATGACACCACCATGCCACTTAACAGAGCCCCAGAAGTTGCACATTGGTTTGTTTGCAGTATTTTATGTTTACGAAGCAGGCAGCTACATACACGGGTCTGCAAATATTTGTTTTCCTCTTGGTTATTTCCTCAGAGTCTACTTTGCAAAAGGAATGTGTTCAAAACCTCCCCCAGTTGGTGACTATCTATCTACTCGGGCAGATTTAGAGCCTTAAACCCAAGTTTTTCCAGCTGCTGTGGATGGTAACGATGTTCAGTCCCACTGCGAGCAGACAATGGGCCAAGAACCTTCCAACTCAGACACTTGGTTGTTCCAAAACTTTCCAGAGACCACTTAGGATGGGGGACCCACACGCGCGTTCTTGCATCCATTTGTATTATCTCTAAGTCACAAAAGTTAGGATAAATATCCTCCCCACTCACACTCCCCTTCTCGAAGCCTCTCAGTCTGGGAGCTAGGTCCCCAGAGGATACCTCCTGCCACAAAATGGTCCCCCTGAAATTCGTTGTTTAGGTCCCTTCTTAGAGTTTATCCGTGGTGGGGCCAGGGGGAGCTATAAAATAAGGTGCTCAGACATTTGGGCTTCTGACAGCCTGTTCACTAAGGTTTGCCTCAGACACATCATCATGCAAAGTGAGCAGAAACTGTCACGTCATCTGGGATTCCTAACCTGGCGGGAATGGTCACATCCGATTCTGCCCAGCAGAGTAGCCTGGCCAAAAACCCAATTTCCCAGCACTGCCTGCCCACGAAATACGAGCCCTCTGACCAGATGAACTGTTTTCCAGCGCCACCAGCAGGGTACAAGGGTGCCCCTCCCTCCCAACTGTCCCAAAGTCAGCTCAGAGCGCTTGGCCATTCCCTCCTGCTTAGTTGAATGGCTGCAGTCAGGACTTCGGGTGCCGGAATGGACTGTGTGTGTGTCCCTGTGGTGATGGAGTGTATTTCCCAGGGTGGGAGAGCTCCACGCTGAGGCAGCAGCTTCAGGGTGGGCTGCCTGTCCCCTGCACTCCCCATAGCGACACCTTCCCTGGGTATTTGCTTTATTACTATTTGTTGTGCAGAAGGTTTTTCTTGCAGTATATTCCGGGCTAATTTTAGAAATTTGTTTTCACCTTCTGACATTGATTCCGGGGGCAGCTTGCAAGCTGCCTGGAACGAAAAATCAATGGTGACAGCCTCGGAGTGGGCTCCCATTCTTCATTAACCCCGAGCTCCCAGCAGCCCCAGCCCCGTCTCCTCCTTCAGGGCTGGCCCTGGGCAAAAATGGACAGTTAGGAAGTTTTCCTTTGGTGTCTTCAGCCTTTCTGTCCTGAGCCCTTTTGGTCCTCGCTCTCTCCTCCTCTACCAATGCCTACTCCTCACCAAGTGGGGAGAGAGGGTTAGGAAGTGGGGCAGGATCCACGGAGCGCCTCCCATGCGCCTGGCTCTAGATGGACAGCTCCTATGAATAACCCCATGTCAGTCTATCAGTAATTCCCAGAAGGTGTGATTGCCTCTGTTTCACAGAAAAGAAGACAAGAGGCACTGAGGAATCTAGAAACGAGCCCAGTGTCTCACAGCTAGTAGAGCTGTGCAACTGCGATCTCAACCTCTCAAACTCCAAAGCCTGCATCCCCACCATCATACTGATAAGTACCACAGTGCAGAAATCCAAGAGGCATTTAGGGTGAAGCACCCCCAGGGACACCCAGAGAGTACTTGGCCCTGCACCCAGCCGCCCCCGCTCAGCCGTAGGATCTGCTGAGTTCTACACACAGGGACTAGCCCTAATGACGTCTCCAGGGACATCAGACTGTGCTCCTGGGCCTCAGCTCCAACCACGGTGGGTTGCAGAATGGGCCAAGGAAGTTCTAATTGAGAACTTACAGAACTCCTGAGCAGATCGTAGCCCTCAGGCCAAAGGTCACTCCCAAGATGTGCGGAGCAAAAAGGGAACGCAGGAGACCTTTGAACACGTGAACAGGCAAAGCAGGGGACAGTGGAACGAAGGCTAGAGAAGGAGGCGAGGCTACAGGGGTCTGCACCAGCCCTACTCCGTAGAAATGCAGGGCAAAGCCACAAACAATTCTGTAGTAACCACATCAAAAAGGTAAAAAGAAACAGGTGGATATAATAATAGATTCATTTAACCCAAATGTATCTCAAATATATCCCAAATAGTATTTCGACAATCAATATGAAAACTTGTTCAAGCTGAGTGTGGTGGTGCATGCCTGTAGTCCCAGCTACGTGGAAGACTGAGGCAGAAGGTCAAGACCAACCTGGCAATGTAGCAAGACCCTGTCTCAAAAATGAAAGAAAGAAAGAAAGAAAGAAAGAAAGAAAGAAAGAAAGAAAGAAAGAAAGAAAGAAAGAAAGAAAGAAAGAAAGAAAGAAAGAAAGAAAGAAAGAAAGAAAGAAAGAAAGAAAGAAAGAAAGAAAGAAAGAAAGAAAGAAAGAAAGAAAGAAAGAAAGAAAGAAAGAAAGAAAGAAAGAAAGAAAGAAAGAAAGAAAGAAAGAAAGAAAGAAAGAAAGAAAGAAAGAAAGAAAGAAAGAAAGAAAGAAAGAAAGAAAGAAAGAAAGAAAGAAAGAAAGAAAGAAAGAAAGAAAGAAAGAAAGAAAGAAAGAAAGAAAGAAAGAAAGAAAGAAAGAAAGAAAGAAAGAAAGAAAGAAAGAAAGAAAGAAAGAAAGAAAGAAAGAAAGAAAGAAAGAAAGAAAGAAAGAAAGAGAAAGAAAGCAAGCCAGGCACAATGGGGCATGCCTATAATCCCAGCAGCTGGGGAGGCTGAGACAGGAGGACTACATGTTCAAAGCCAGCCTCAGCAACAGTGAGGCACTAAGCAACTCAGGGAGACCCTGTCTCTAAATAAAATATAAAATAGGGCTGGGGATGTGGTCCAGTGGTTGAGTACCCCTGAGTTCAATCCTTGGTACCCAAAAACTAAATTAAGTAATTGATTTTAAAAAACTTTTAAGAAACACATTATTTTATTGTAATTTTTATCCCCAAAAGGCTTAGGTCTTTAAGGTCCTTATACACATCTCAGTGTAGACTGGCCAAATTTACTTGCTCAATAGCCCAAAATGGTCAAGGGCTGCCCTATCATACTGCAAAGCGAGATCTGTGGTTTTTAAAATTGTGTTTCACTGCACCCAGCCTTCCTTGGAAGCATTCCAAGAGTTCCCTGGATGCTCAGTTTCAATTTCATTTATTTTTACAATTTAATTTTTTTTTTTTACAATTTAAAAACTAATATTAAAAAAATCACACTTAAAGATATTCCATCCCAAATTTTAACACATTAAGGACAATGGGTAGGAAAAGTTGGGTTTGCATTTGAGAGGAAAGATGACTGAATTCATCCTCTCTTAGGATGAGCTTGTACTAGCAAAACCCTTCAATCTGTTTTGGATATTGGTCATTTATATTAGCTTTCGATTAAGCAAACTCAACAGCCCATGTTTACCATGGGCTTGTTATTTTTGAGCCTCATCTCATCAGACTCTCAAAGAAATCTTCAAGGTGGTACCATTATTGTCCTTATTTGCAGAGGAAGATCTTGAGGCTGGGGAGTTTGACAACTTGCCCAGGGTGCAAGAGCAATGTCAAAATTCAAATCCAAGCCGGGCCGTCCAACTTCTGAACTAAACCTCTTAAGCACCAAACTACAGTAAAAAAAAAAAAAAAAAAAAAAAAAAAAAAAAAAAAAAAAAGTGAAAAGAAAGAAAAGAACAATCCATTATGCCAGTATAAATCTAAAAAGCCCTGTCAAACTTCAGGCTGCCTGGTACTGGCTCCTCCCTGCACCCTGGCTCACAGCCTCTCATCGGGCCTTCCCCGCACACATGCACACCACCCAGCATTCTGTTTAGACCACAGTGTGTCAGCATTAGCTGTGGTCCCTTTGTTCCCAAGATAAAGCATTTTAAATCCTACTTAGCCCCCCAACCACCTAGGAAGAGGTTGGATTTTTATCCTATAAATGTTATGAAGCCAATGAGTAGTTTAAGCAAAGGGAGTGACAGAGGAGATCAGATTTGCATTTTAGAAAGCTCATTCTGGAAGCAGCAGGGAGGGTAAATTGGAGGGTGTTGGGACTGGGGAAAGGAAACCAATTTAAAAGCCATTAGAGAGGAGATGTCAGATAGGAGAGGGGGACCCACAAGATGAAATTGCTGGGTCTCGGTGATGGAGTCATCCCTGAGTGGGAGCAACGGAGAGCAAGTCGAGGATGACGCTGGTTTTTGGTTTAAGTAGCTGAGTTAACGGCGGGACCATGAGCTGAAATAGACGTACCAGGGGAAGCCGGGCGTGGTGACATGCATCTTGGGAGGCTGAGGCAGGGGGATCGAAAATTCAAAACCAGCCTCAGCAATTTAGCAAAACTCTGTCTCAAAATAAAAAGGGCTGGGGATGTAGCTTGGTGGTGCAGCGTCCCTGGTTTGATTCCCAGTACCACAAAAAAATAAATAAATAAATAAAAATAAATTAATTAAATACAAGGGAAAGTGTGGGTGGAGTGAAACAAGTAGACAGGATGAGCTTCGATTTTAAGATTGGAGCTGACATAGTAATTGATTGCCCAACATCCATTCATCCCCTCGGCCATCTGTCACAGAAATGCAATCTGAGGAATTCACTCCAGATCCAGGGTGGGCCCTGATCCATGCACCGTACCAATCATGGCAACCCATTCCATGACAACGCCCCTTGCCACCTGCCATTTCTCTGGTGGCTCTATTGGTGTAGAGACCATAAGTGGACTCACTGGGAACAAAGAAAACTGCCCGGCTCCAACAACTGTGGCAGAGGAGCCTCTCCTGATGAGAACGAGGAAGCAGGCATCCTGTTGGCTACCGCAGCAATCCTCCAATCCAGGAGGCTCGGGATCAGGCAACTCTGGAAGAAGAGGACGACGGAGAGAGGGAGACGTGGCCCTTGATGACTTCCACTGAAGCGCTGGGTGAAGCCACCCAAAAAGTCAGCCTTTCCCTCCATGGAAGCCAAAAAATGTCCTTACTGTCACTCTTGCAGTGCTGGGAATTAAAGCTAGGGTCTCCCGCACGCTAGACAAGTGCTCTACCACTGAGCTACACCCCTGCCCCAATTTCCTTATTAAGAGTTGGCGTTTTGCTACATGCTGCCCAAATGGCCTGACACCGACATGCTGAATGGAGGTGACAGTGCATGGAGCCCCTCGGAGTTACATAATGCAGCAACCCCAGGGTGACCTGTGGGACCTAAAAGAGAAGTGCCCATGTTAAATCTGAAGTTCAGGGTAGAGGCCAAGCTGGAGAGGTGGGGCTGATATCATCAGATGGAATTGAACCTGAGGGGGTACGAGGCCAACTGAGCAAAGAACACAGAGTGAACACAAAGGAAGAGGGGCATCGAGGAATGACCCCCAGGAAGCACTGATGCTGGGAGGGCAGGAGGCTAATTGCTCTATAGAAGACAAAGGCAGAGCAGTGACAGAGGGGCCGGGTATGCTGGCACACACCTGTAATCCCAGCAACATGGGAGGCTGAGGCAGGAGAGTCACAAGTTCAAGGCCAGCATCAGCAATATAGGGAGACTCTCAGCAAGTTAGAGAGACCCTGTCTCAAAATAAAAAATAAAAAGGACTGGGGGTGTTGCTCAGTGGTTAAGCACCCCTGGGTTCAATCCTCACTACCAAAAAAAAAAAAAAAATGTGACATAGGAGTCCAGGTATGGGATGGAGACTGAAAGACTGCAGCCATGGAGGTGGGGAGAGAAAAAGAAGGGAAGAAATGAGAGAGGAGGGATTGGAGCAGCTGCTGAGGGGCCAAAAGCACTGTGGAAAGAGACCTCGGCATGGACGGGAAACAGTAATTAAGGTACAGGCCAAGCTGCTTTAACAAGATCCTTAAGCACAATGGCTTAAATAAAAGACGTCATTTTCCTTCCCACACAACAGGCCACAAGGAGAGACGGCCTGGGGCAGGGGTGGCTCTTTTCCACAAGGTCTCAAGGGTCCTGCTATCCAATGGCCTGACCATGCCATAGGGTCTCTGTACATTCACAGCTGCTTGTCACCAGCATGACCAGATCCTAGCTCTTGGTCAGGGGAAAGAGATGATGCCCAGTGTTTTAGTCAGCTTTTTCACTACTGTGACTAAAGGACCCACCAGCACAACTGTAGGGGAGGGAAGGTTTATCTGGGCTCACAGTTTCAGAGGTCTCAGCCCATAGGCAGCAGGCTCCACTCATCAGGGCTCAAGGTGAGGCAGAATATCATGGTGGAAGAGAGCGGCAGAGGGAAGCAGCTCACATGGTGATCAGAAAACAGGGGGGGGGGGGGCTGGGATTGTGGCTCAGCGGTAGAGTGCGAGTGGGACCAGGGTTCAAGCCTCAGCACCACATAAAAATAAAGGCATTGTGTTGTGTCCACCTACACCTAAAAAAAATAAATAAATATTTAAAAAGAAAAAAAGAAAGCAGAGAGAGACTCCACTCTCCAGATACAAAATATATACCAAATAGCCACACCCCCATGAACCACTTCCTCCAGCCACACCCCATCTGCCTCCAGTTACCACTCGATTAATCCCATCAGGGATCAATTCACTGATTGGTCTAAGGCTATAACCCAATCATTTCTCCTCCAGACCTTCTTGCATTATCTCACACGTGAGCTTTTGAGGGACATCTCACATCCAAACCATAACACTCAGTGAGGACAGCTTCCATGTAGGGATGCGATCTGAAGTCCCACGCTTCCTTTTGGCAAGAATGAAGACGTGGTCACACCCAGCTGCAAGGAGCCTGGGAACTGTGGTCCCAAGCCAAGTACTCATGTACTTTCCTTAAACTCAAGGGGCTTTGGCTAAAGGACACTTGGAGAGCCCCAGCTGCTGGTTTCTAGGAAGCCCTGGGAGGTGTTCCACAGGTGACAATCCCCTTTGCTCCCTGGTGAACCATCTGAGCCTCTCTGAATTAATTTCCTTACCCCAGTCAGATGGATCACATTAGAAGGCCCTGAAGAATTCCAGGCTCTGCGATCACAGCCTGTCATCTGAGACCACTCTGTCCACACAGGAGACGACCTTGCAGCCTGGTGAACGTGGCACGGCCCATTGACTCAGTCCGCCTCCCCCTCCTTCTTGGCCACTCCGTCACTAATGCCCATCAGAACCAAGCAGAGGGCGAGAGCCTCCCATGCAGGGGTAGCACTGTGCAGATCGTGATTCCCCTTCTCCTTTTAATCTTCCCCCAACCACGGGCTCCCTGCTCAAGACGCTTTCTCTCAGACTAGCTTCCACGTAAGGCTCTCCCTCCCTTCCCCAGCACCACCCCTGACTTGTTCCCCAAACCTCTGCAGTCTGGCCTCTGCCCCATCACTCAGCTGACTAACTGTCACTGAGGTCATGACATTTCTTGGTCTCTTCCCAGCCTCTTCCTCCTCTGCCTGCCCAGGTCTCCTTAGACACAGTTGGCCACCCCTTCCTTGAAGCTCCACCTCCCTTCCCTGCTGGGAAGTGCCACTCCACACACCTGCCCCCGGCAGCACCCTGCTTCCCTATCTTTTAGTTCTGCTCCAGGTCTTTCCTTCTGTGACTCCTCAAGAGACAGACAAAGGCCAAGGCAACATCTGTACAGGAGCAGCCATCCAGTTAGCCTGGTGGAGTGGAAAAGACGTAACCTGAGCTCAAAACCAGATTTGTCACCCATGTGCTCTGTGAGCTTGGCAGGTTTTTTTTAAGTGTCTCTGAGTCCATTTTGTTCCTGGAAAAAAAAACAATGATACAAATACCTCTGCTTTAGGTGAGGCAACTTCCTAATAAACACCTCCCCCTAAATCTCAGTGACTAAACAAACATAATATTTCAGTCCAATGAAGCTGAGCAGAGGCCAGGGGACTATTACCTATGATTATACAGAAATTCAGTCCAGTGGCTGAGTCCATCATTAGATTTTCTATTTCAGCATCCCACAAGGGAAGAGTGAGTGAGGGTGTGTAAAAAAGATTGCACATGATATTCTTTAGAGGCCAGACATGCAAAACATGCATCTATTACTCCTGCCCATATTCCATTGGCCAGAACCTTCATGTGATGCAACCCAATAGCATAGGCTGCTGGGAAATGTAGTTCCAGGAGAAAAAGAGGATTTGATGAGCACCTAGTGTCCTCTCTACCACAGGGTGGCTGTGAAAATGGAAATCATAGTTATAAATCCTATCACTTTTCTGGAATGGAGGAGTTACTATATGAATAGTGGAAAATAGAAAAAACAACAACAACAACAACAACTTTTGTTTAACTGTTTTTCAACTTTCCCAAGTATTTAAGTCTGTTCAGGCTGAGATAAATAATAAGACTGAAGAAAGGAAGATGGCAGCCATGGAAGTGTGGCCAAGTCTGGAGGCACAGGGGTAGGAGCAGCAGCAAGCAGAGTGGGAGGGGTCTCGTGAAGGGCCACTGGAACCCAGTACAACCTCTGGTTTTCCAGCCAGCCCTGGCTCCCACCTGAGCCAGAAGGGGTTTAGAGAGATCCGAGTTTCCTTGGAAACCGTTTCCCTGGCCCTCTCTGCATGTTATCAGCCAAGTTGGTTGTAATCAAACCCCCACGGGGCAGAGAATGAGCTCTCAAACTGCCGTCCTGGGGTTCCATCCAAATTGCTTGCATTTCCTATTTAAATTGGTAATTTCCCTGCAAGTGTTCCCCCTGCCCATCCAGAGGCTGGTTGAGAAGGGGAAGCTCTGGACACAGCCCAGGGTCCCAGAAGTGCCTCCAACCAGACCCAGGTTCTCAGCCAAGGCTGAAGGCCTCTGGCAAACCCAAGCCTCGAGAACAGCAATGTCAGGCCAGGGGCCCCTTCTGTGGGCCCCTCTGCTCTACCAAGGGGAACAGCCCAGATGTCAGTGATGGAGAAGGACGCCCACAGGCCACAGTGGGCTACTCCAGAATGGCGGGCATCATTGTCCATGGTGAATGTAGGGGGACTTTGGTCCCTTTTTCAGGTACACACCTTCTAAGTATGAAGGGTTGGATGCTGGACCAAAGGCTTGTAGTCCTGAAGTACTCAGAGCTGAGACCACAGGAGTAGGAACAGATGGGAAAGCCCTAGAGTGCTAGGCAGGGAAATTCCAGAAGGCTCCGGAGTCCCTCACCTCCACTCCTTCAGCTAGCTCAGTCCCCCTGGTGGTCTACAGGAAGGGACACTCCACCCACCTCCTTTCCTTTCAGAATGGGTAGGAGGCCCGTCACACACACACACACACACACACACACACACACACACACGATATGGACACATACATGCGTGCACATTGGAGAAATTCGTTCATGTGTATGGATAGATAAACACACACCTGTTTTCTTGAAGACATGCAAGCTGATTCCCCTCAAGGCACACCAGCATGTTCACGGTAGACCTAGGCATGTTCACAAACACGCACCCGAGTCAGACTGGGCACACGGTGCATAGCAGCGTGAGACAGCATTAACGAACATACGTGCGCCCAACACAAGTCCAGCCAGCTGTTGCAGCGTGATCCCTGACCAGCACCTGTACTTAGACACACATATCTGAGACTAAGAAAGAGGCTGGGATGGGAGATGGACCCTGCGTCCCAGGGGGCTAAGCAGGGCACAGTCTGGATTCCAAATCGCTAATAGAACCAAGGCGTTGTGGCTAAATTGGGTTTAACCCAAGGTCACACCCAGAGTCCAATATGATGGGTCAGAGCCTGGAGCCTCTTAGTGGAGTGGGCGAGGGGCCTTCATCAGTGAAGCAGGTACCCCGACTGCAGTGGGGAACCTGGACTAGGAAGAGCCATTGGGAAGAAGCCTTCCTCCCAAAGGAGAACCTGGAGGTCAGGGCCTTAGCCCAGCACAGAATCCGTCAAATGAGGAACCTGCCATTTGGCTAGATACACAGTGAGAAAAGGTTCTGGGCTCATGGGCAAGGTGCCCAGGGCCCCGAGCTCTCAGAGCCTATGTACAGAGAAGCACAAGTGATACCAGCCTCCCCCCATCCCCTATGGCTTCCCACCCAGAGCCAGGCTGAGTCAGGTGAGCAGCCTCCAAGCAGGGGACGCTCGGTGTCTGCTGCTCCAGGGACTGAGATAAGCCGGGCACTCCTCCCTGAGCCAATCAGACCCTGGACTCTATTACCCCTCAGTGTCCAGGAAGACGCCCAGAAGACTCACTCTCCACCTGCAGAAGCTTCCCTCAGGGCCCTGCCCGCACAGCAGCCCTAGGGGTCTCAGGCGAGCTGGGGGCACTGGAGAGCCAGGCCTGTCCTCCAGAGCCAGGGAAGCTGGGAGCCGGGCTGTGCACCTTGGGGATGGGGAGCAGGTGTTGGATTCCAGTGCCCAGGGCCACCGTCCCCACGTTTCCCCTCCTGCCCAGCACTGAGAAGAATCCCACAGAGTCTCACAGCCCTCCTGCTCCTTTCTAACAGACAGGTGTGAGAGGAGAAGCGGAACTCCAGCAGGCCAGCTGGCTGCAGCTGCGATTATGCGCCTATCCGCAGCTTCTGGCAGAGACTGCTGGGAGGAGGATGGACAGGGTGACATTTCCAAATACTCAGTTTCTCTGCCACCCAGTATCTGTCTCTCTCTCTCTCTCTCCCTCTCCCTCTCTCTCTCCCTCTCAGCTACTACATAAGTCTGGTCTCCTTCCACCTCCTTGTCTCCTGGAAGACTCTTATTTAACCTTCAAAACCCTGTTTGTGTATCGCCTCTACAGTGAAACCCTTCCCCACTCTCGAATGGATTATTCACCCCTTCCTCCTGGCTACTTTATATGTTATGAGTATCTATTCGTGTTGGGATGTCTGTCTCCTACACGTGACTGGGGGCTTCTTGAGGGTGGGAGCTCCATGACACTTGTCTCTGTGGTCCAGCGCCACCACCACAGGATCTGTGAGTGTTCCAGTGAGGCACTGTGATATCGCAGTTCAAAGAGGGGGTTCTGGAGCCAGACAGAGCTGGGTTTGAGTCCCAGTACTGCCTCGTCAAGCTGCGGGACTAGACAAGTTGCTTCAAGTCTCTGAGCCTCGGTTGACCCAAATGCAAAATGGGAATATTAATCACAATCACATCTCACAGTTGCATCATCAATAATAAATAATAAATATAGAAAGGATAGCCCAGTCACAGGCACATTCATTAACAGGATTATTATCCCATGAGCATCTAACCTGTTGATTCATCCATACACTGACCTCTAGAAATGGCACCAACAAATGAATAATTACAATCAGGTATGATGAGGTCCGTGGCAGAGCAGGAGTGATATGGGAGCCCAAAAAAAAAGGAGCCACAGACTTTGTGGTCACATGATAGAGTGGTTAAGTGCATTGGCTTTGTTATCAGGAAGTCCAAATTCAATTCCTACCTGAGTCCAAATACTCAGGAATTGACTCGCTGTGTGAACTTTGGAAAGTTATACAAATACTTAGAAACTCAAAAATATAATAGAAATTTTAAAATGCAAATATACAAGTTAAGCCAGCAAGGAAGACTTCCCTGAAAAGGTGATGTCAGGCCTTGATGAATGAACAGGAGCTTTCCAGGTGAAGAAGGGAAACCAGGGCGATCCCAGGAGGAGGAGGAACAGGGTCAAGGGCTGGTGAAGCCACAAGCCCACCTGGTGACCCCAGGTCCTGTGTGTGAAGCAGGAGTAGCAGAAGAAGATCTGCAAAGACTGGGGAAAACATGGGACATCATGCTCAGATACATTTCCAACAGCCTCCAAGTCCCTCTTCTAGAATGTACTGGGTCCATCCTTAGGAGCTCAATAAATACTTCTAGGAAATGAATGAGAAACACTAAATCCCTGACCCATGAGCCTTTCTGCCTGCTGGATTTCCAGTTCTGCCATGAATTGGCTGCAAGGCCCTGGGCAAGTCACTTAACCTCTCTGAACCCTGTTTCCTCCTCTGAAAAATGGAAAGGGGACGGGGCAGCAGCAGCATGCCCTGTCGAGGGGTCGTTGGGAGGGATGAGCGAGAACATGCTGTGGTGCTTGTCACGCGAGGGGCTCTCAAGATCTGGGTTGCAGTTACTCTCTCTGAAAATGAATGACTCCTCCAACACACACACCTTCGTGCCAAACCCTGCTCTAGAAACTTTGTTACCTTGCTCTGTCTTCTGAAGCATCCCACTGAGAAGGCTTTATCATCCCAGGCTACAGACAAGTCCCAAGAGGCTAAGTGAGAGTTTACGACTGTGCCTTGGATGCACAGCTAGTCAGAGTCAAAGCTGGGATCCAGATTCCCATTTTACTTATGCCAAACTCCTGCCACCTCATAGAGGATTTCTTTTTTTTTCTTTCTTTTCTTTCTTTCTTTCACTCCGTTCCCCATTGAAACATAACATATGCCCTGAACATCTCCCAAAATTCATGTGCTAAAATTTAATCCCCAGTGTGATTGTACAAAAAGGTGGGACAGTGAAGAGGTAATTAATAGGATTCACAACCTTATAAAAAGAGGTGGGAGAGAGCTCTTTGCCTCTTTGGCCCTGATGCCCTTCTGTCTTGTCAGAACACAGTGCTTGTACCTGCTAGAGGACACCAAGGTGCCATCTTGGAAGCAGAGAGAACCAGCCCTCACCAGACATGGAACCTTCCTGAACCTTGATCTGGACTCCCCAGCCTCCAGAACTGTGAGCAATAATTTTTTTTTTCTGTTGTTGACAAATTTCCCATTCTGTGGTTTTTTGCTCTTGTAGCACAAATGGATTAAAATAGATGGACACCCCAATTTATGTAGCAATTAAGACCAGAGCTTCTCTCCCTGAGGAAGCAGGAGTGGGGAGCAGCATGCCCTGCTGATTTTACAGCCCCCATTCACTCCCCCAGCCACCCGCCCCCACTGACTGACTCAAGGCTCCAAGGAGCACAGGCCAAAACTCTGCACTCCTCTCCCTCCCAGGCAAGCCTCAGAGCCAAGAAACTTGCACAAAAGTTAGATCCATCAATGGGACTGACATGAGAGGAATGACTCCTGAGCCCTGTGGCTCACAGAATAAAAAAGTATTCGTTCCTTCTGATCCCTATCCAGTCTCCTGATAAGCCCAGCCTGCCACATCTCAATATTCCTCTGCTAAGATTTCTACAGGTCCCTCAGATGCCTGGTTCCAGCCTGCTAGCCTCTGAACTTGAGATATTCTGAGCATCTAGTAGTTAACTCAATAATTTGGGGAGATTTGAAAGGCAGACCAGGCAGTGGTCAGCCAGCTCTCACCTGCACCAGAAAATTTGGTAACCTGGCTGTCCTCCCTAAGGGCTCCTCTCCAGGGAAGGCTGATGGAATCAAAGAGCCAGGGATCACGGGAAATTCATTTGCAGCCACAACAGGATCCTGTTAGCAAGCTGTCCTGGGGATGGGCAGCTCACCCATGTCTCCATCAGAAGCTGCGTCCTTGGACATTTAATAACCAGCTCTGCTTGGTTTAGCACGATCGGAGCCTGGAATTGGGTTCCTATCACAAGGTCCCATGGCCTCAAAACTGTGCCACAGACAGGCCAACTCTGTCTGGAGATAAACCACCACCTCCTAAGCAACATTCAGTCCCTACCACCCCTGCCTCCTCTCCTGAAGAGATGGAGATGCCCTGGGAGGCCCCAGCTGCCTCCCCCCATCTCTCTGTCCAAGGTCAAACTTGAAATCCATTTTCACCCTCACACAGCCCCTCAAAGGTTTGTACCTAAATTTCTCCTTTTTCCCCAGTAGGAGCAGACCCCAGATCCTCTGGGCTTGAGCTGGGTTTTCCAGGATGGCCTCAGCACAGCATCACACAGATCTGACTCAAGTTCAGCCTCCGTCCCTCACCAGCTGTGTGACCTTGAGCCTGTTATCTCATCTCTGTCTCAGTTTCTAGCTCTGGAAAGTAGAAACACCAGGCTCTCTGTGAAACGAGGTGGAGATGCCGAGAAGGGCTGGTCCCGTGTGTCTGCCCTGTGTTACTCAAGGCACCTGGGCGTGGTTAGGAGTATTAGCTCACCCTGTGGTCAAGCCTGCAGCCTCTCAGCTTTCTTTTGCTACCAGACTTCTTGTACTTCCTGAGACCCCCCCAACCCCTCTTAGCCCATTTCAAATCCAACCATGTCCTTGTGCCTCTCACCTGAACCCCTGGATGGCCTGACTGCCCTCTCTAAGGGCTCCTCTCCAGGGAAGGCTGCTTGAATCAAAGAGTCAGGGATCACAACTGTAGTCTGAAAACTACAGCCTTGGATAGAGAATAGGCCCTTGGCCTTTGTGTTCATTAAGTTCAGGTGTACAGAAAAAGAAAGAAAATACCAGTTACTTAGATAAGGCAGGAAGGAGTCCATGTCTCTGGTAGGTATGGACTCTGGAGATGCAGGTTAGTTTGTTCCACCATGATCGGGGACAGAGTACTACTGCCTCATGGTGCAAAATGGCTGCTTGAGCTTCACATCCTTATTCCAGTTTACAGGAAGGAGAAAGGAGCAGAGAATGGCCAAAGTGTGCAGAACACACCACCCCCTCACTCCTCAGAAACCACAACTTAGCACATGGACACCCCTAGCCTCACAGAAAGTTGAGAAGCAGTCTTTATTCCAGACAGCTGTGTCCTGCTAAAACTTGGGAAATCCGAATACTTAGGAAGAGGAGAGCAGTCTCTACTGTGGACCCTTCTCTCCCCACACCCTATGGTGTGGCAATCCTAAACCTGAACCCTGGCACTTGAGCATTCCCCCCAGCCATCCCATAGGCCCTTTAAATGTAGGACATCCAAACCTGGATTGAGTCCATCTTACCAGGACCCAGAAGGCAGCAAGGGTCTTGGAGACTTTGGGTTGGGTCCTGACCACGAACATGTGCATTAGCTTCTATGAGCAATAGTTTTCTCATCTGTGAAATAGGAAACGTATCTTCTATGCTGTTGGGAAGATCAAATTGTTGGCTTACACAGCAACCTCTGGTGTGGTGCCTTGTACACAGTAGGAGCTCAATACACGTTGGTTTCCTTTATATTGTGCCTTTTCTAGTCTAGCATAACCATTCCCTTTCTCCATTCCATGCTGCCTCCTCCCAAACTGATACAGATTTGGCCACCCAGCTCCATGAAGACCCCCAGATATATTAGCAATATATCTGAAATGGTGAAGGGGGTGGTGATAAGAAAAAAGAGAAATTATCTCTACATAAAAAAGAGATGATTCTCCTGTCAAAAGACTTCCCACAGGGTACCAAATCCTTCCCCCATCTGCCTCATGTCTCTCCTTTACCTCGGAGGAAATATCTCCTGCCTCCTTCACTCTTCTGTTATCTTTTCATTATGGCTGTATCTGTAGGTTAGGCAGATGCAGTGTTGATCTAAGTCCAAAAGGGTCAACTTTAAAATTCTCTAATGAGAGACTGGCCCAACCCCGCAAGTGTAGACTCACCCTGGATCCTGGCCAAAGATCATCCTAAATTCTGAAGCCCTCAGAATTTTGAATTTGGCCAGACTTTTGACTTAAAGCAACACTGCATCTGCCCTCGTCCGAATGATACCTCACAAGTTGATTAGGAGGATTGGAAAAGGAACCTGTGAGACTCGTACATAGTAGAGGGCCTGGAACATGGAGGACACCCAAGGAATGGTCGCTGTTATTAATGCCAACTGCATGACCTTGACCATCACTGGATGTACCAAAGCCAGAGTTTCATCTCCGCGACCAACACAGTGGGTCTTGGGAGTGGCTTTGCTCTAATTCTCAGTTCAGTCAAAAGAGATATGATCAAACACAAGATTGGCCAAGAAGACAGGAGATTGAAGACAGGAGATTACTGACAGGGAGCTGTCCCAGATGTGAGGACAGGTAACCAGGCATGGGTTTGAGAAATAAGAAGGAGACCAGCTTGGCAGGAACAGGAGAAGAGGAGAATCAGGATACAGACAGAAAGGCAGGGGAAGCCAGTTCTGAAGTTCAAGAAGGCCAAACTGAGGAGTCTGCATTTGACACCAAAGGCAGTAGAGGGTCTTAGACAGGAAATAGTGGGGGTGGCACCAGGAGAGGAAAGTGGGGGGTCTGTAACGGTGAAGAGGAGGGGTGGATGTGAGGCACCCAGCTGGGGTGGAACCCGTGGGATGTGGTGCCCAGAGATGGAAACGCTTGCAAGTGGAAATGTTGGGTTTCAAACTCTGTTTCTTCACCCAGATTGAGAAATACTCCATGTCACGGTGCGCCAAACCCACAGGGCTCCTGCTCCCGTGAGAAGTACAGCCTGGTACAGGAAGATGGCTGAGGCAGCTATGGGACATCCAGGAGGCAATTCGGGGCAGGGGACAGTCTCGGAGTCATTCTCTCAGGTGTCCTGGATGGTTATTTCAGAAGGTGTCAGAACTGGAGAAATCTGTAGGAACCTTGGTCATGGCCCAGACCTCAACCCTTCATTTCCCTCCGTACGCCCCCCCCCCCAAGGCCCATGTCCTTCCACAGGGCACTGCTACCAGGCAAGCGTGGCAGAGGCAGCTCCCTTGGAGATCACACCTGGCACACTGGACAGGGGCTCTGGCCTCTTGATTACCTGCTGGTGGGGAGTCTCGGTGATTGCAATCATTTGATTAAGGATACATGCTCTCAGCCGAGCTGAGCCGAGACACAGGCCAAAGAATCTGGATCAGGTAGAGGAGTTCTTACTGTATCGTGATGTACGTGAGATTTTTCTGCAACAGTGTCTATGGATAGCCAGGTCTTCCTCTCCACACTTCCCCCTTCCCACACATACAGTACCACCCAACCTCCAGAGCTCCCAGTGTGCCCCAACTGGGCCCCACTTCCTCCACCCTCCCAAACTTAGGCCCTCATCCCTCCTTACCCTCCCGCTGGCCCTCCTTGACTCCCAGCCCCCCAGACCCACACACACTCTTGGCCTTTGTACGCCCAAGGTAGCCAACACATGCCTGGTTAACTTAATACTGAGTAGGAGTCTACCACTGGGAGGTAGATTACATGCATGATACTGTAGAGTTGTATCTTCACCTGTTCTACTTGTGTGGGGACACTTTATAACTCACCGTGGCTTTTCTGTGGTCAACAGGCAATAGATACATAAATCTCTTATATAGAATTCAGAGGCTAATATCCTTCCTATAAATGATGCAGAAGTTTAAGGTCATCTGACACAGGATGGTCAGAATTACAACTTCTGGTCCTCATTCTATGTGCAGGAATAGTCCCCAGGTAAGTGCACTTCAATGCAAAAGGACACCCTTCCCTATTGCTGCCTGCTCTCTGATGTGGTTTCCAGGATCACACTGGGAGGGACTCCCTTTCTTTCAGAAATTACTCCTCCAGCAAATTTCTCAGCCTGGACCAAAAGCCTTAAATATACACATTTTCTCTGACTCTATAATTCTGCTTCCAGAAACTTATTCTAAAGAAAATGTGTGTGCAAGGATGTTGGTAGAGCACCTTTTAAAATAGCTACCCATATAAAAAGAACCTAGACTATATATGTGGCTATCCAGGTTATTTCCCCAATGTCTCCCAGCTGGAATCCACCCTTCCTCATTCTGCCGTTGCTGGGGCCGGGACTCCACAGATGACGCTTCCCAGACTTGGGACCAGCTGGTTTCCTGTGAGGTTCCAGCCGTAGGAGGCACTTGAGGAAGACTGGAAGGCAAGCAGAGAAGGGGTTCAGTTCCTATTTCTTCCTTTCCTGCCAACATCATCCCAGCCACAGCAGTTGGCTCCAGCCTCCAATTTCCTTCTGCACCACCCCCGCCCCCGCAGCCTCATCCTACTCGCATTCCCCCAAAAAAACTAACAGCAGCTGGCTGGCCCCCTTCCAAGGTCCCCAGCTCTGCAGGAACCAGGCTCTATACTCCTCCGTCCCAATGCCCATTTATCTTTGCTTTTGTTCCTCTAGCCCTAAGGACAGGACTGGCTTTCTCTAGTTATTATCCCTGAGTTACCTCTGCCTTCCTTTCTGGTTCTATCAGAAACCTACACACCCAATTCCCTGCACTAAATTCTGCCTGTCCGAAATACCTTGTATCATGTCTGGTTTCCTAACTGAGTTCTGGTTAATGTACATGCCATTGCACACCCATGACAGTGTGTGTGTGTGTGTGTGTGTGTGTGTGTGTGTGTGTGTAAAGGTAACCATACCAAGGTTGGTTCAGATAGGGACTTTTATACATTCTTGACAGGACTGTAAATTTATAGTAATTTTAGAGAACAATTTGACAGGGAGTAACTTTAATAAAATTAAATTACATGTGCTGCAGTTCTTATCCTGGGCATGAATGCTAAAGAATTCACTTAAAATTTACACAAGAAAAAGAGCATCCTTCCTTTCTTTGCCTGTGACTAGGAAATGGGTAAGTCCACTGTGAATATAATGGAATGCTACACTGTGGTTAAAAATGAAGAAGTGGAAGTTACCTATAACAAAACAGATAAAACTTAGAAGCATGATTTTGAGTGAAGAAAGCAATCTACAAAAAGATGCATACAGCAGCATATCATTTATATATGTTAAGTTTTAAAGCCTACAAAGCGATACTGCATGTTGTTAACGGGTCCACTTGAATATCAAAGAAGTGTACACCATGCATGGCAAATTAAATTAGTTAGAAGCACTAACTCTAGAATAATGGTGACTCAGGGGACAGAAAAGGAAATGGAACTAGGAAAGGGAACCACAGGCATTTGGTTTTATTTCTGAAGCTTGGTGGTGGGTAACATTAAAAAGGGGGGGGCGGTGCAGAAGGCAGGGCTTGCAGACAGGGATAAGAGTATGTACTTAGGAGGGTGGAGGATGGGCAGGCTGGTCAGCACACCATACTTAGGCATCCATTAGAATTATTATGTAAAAATATGACTTACTGACATGAAGAGTGGTTAAGAAAATATTAAGTAAAAATCAAGGATGCAGCAAAGAAATGTATTTTATTAACCCCTTTAAAAATAATACATGTTTTTGTATATGAGAAAAAACAGCTGGAAAGAAATAGACCACACTGGTGATAGTATTTACCTCTGGGTAAGAGGGTTAGAAGTGGCTTTTTATATTTATCTGCATTCTCTATAGTTTCTCAAAACAAAAATTAACTTCTTACATAATAAATTCCTAAGGATTTTTTTTTCATTTATACCTACAGAAAATCTTCCCCTATCCACTGTTGTGACCTCTGCATCTCACCAAGGATTTCCTCAAGTGTGGTCTGTAAGATGATTTTAGGTGATGTAATGCCGATTAAGTATTTTTTTTATTTTCACAAGCAT
Organism: Urocitellus parryii; assembly: GCF_045843805.1. Lineage (NCBI taxonomy): Eukaryota > Metazoa > Chordata > Mammalia > Rodentia > Sciuridae > Urocitellus > Urocitellus parryii. The sequence continues at coordinate 21,812,694 of NC_135541.1, forward strand.
AAATCTGTTTTAATATACTGTACAAAAATAAATTAGCACATTAAACTCATGATTCAATTTATACTTCATTTAAAAAAAAGAGAAATACCAAAGTACATTGGGAAACATTGTCTTTTCAATAAACAGTGCTAGGCCTGAGCAATACTTCATACTTCATATGGGGAAAATAATCTGATTTAGACCCCCCTACCTCACCATGTATAAAAATCAATTCCAAGCCAGGCACGGTGGCACACACCTGCAATCCCAGAGGCCTGGGAGGCTGAGGCAGGAGGATCGCAAGTTCAAAGCCAGCCTCAGCAAAAGCAAGTGCAAAAGGACACCCATCCCTATTGCTATCTGCTCTCTGATGTGGTTTCCAGGATCATACTGGAAGGGACTCCCTTTCTTTCAAAACCTACTCCTCCCGCAAATTTGTCTGGGCTGGGGATGTGGCTCAGTAGTCGAGTGCCCCTGAGTTCAGTCTCTGGTACCAAAAAGAAAAAACAAATTCCAAATATCCTAAGTGTGTTAAAAGATAAAACAACAAAGCTCCTAACAATAAGCACAGGGGAATCTCTTCAAGAATTTGAGGTGCAAAGATTTCTTCAATGAAATAAAAATTCACTCATCACATAGGAAAAGACTGATTAACTACACTACTTTAAAATTAAGAATCTCTGTGTATCAAAGGAGACCACTGAGAGAGTAAATTAACCACAGAATAGATGGTGACAAGTTTTATAATCAGCAATAGACTCACAACCAAAATATATAAAGAGGCCATACAAACCAATTGTCAAAAGACAGACAATGGAATTGAAAAACGAACCAAAGACTTAAAAAGGCACTTCACAAAACAAGACGCTCAAACATCTAATAAGCAGGTGAACACGAGGGTCACTTGGGGAAACCTGACAGTGTTCTCATGCTTAGTCTGAGAGATGATTAGATGGACCCATTCACTCCTAAGAGTTTCCAAATTTTCAATTCACAGAGCTACGCACTGAAGATGTGTGCACTTCCCAGCAAATACTTTATACCACAAAGAAGAGATTATTTCCACGAGGAAAATTGAGTAAGAAAAAGTAAATCATGTTTTGGCACCTTTATTGATCTAAAGACAGTTTAGAAAGATAACAGTGTATTATGTAACTTTCAAAAGAAACAACGGGAAGAAAAAAACAAACGTAAATAAAACCCATTACCTTTTGGAGGAAAAGCAAAACGGCCTGTCTGGTTCATCACGATCTGGATCCACAATCGTGTAAGCCATCAGCCTAATTTCAAAATGAATTAATTTTTAAGAAACGTTAACCGAATGAAGTTAGTAATCAAGTTGGTGTTCAGATATGGCAAAAACCGTGACCATGTTAACTGAGCGGTGATGCCGTACGAAGACAAGATTCCCGTCAGCCTGGGTGTGAGAAGACAGGCCGCCACCCAACACAGACAGGGCAGGCGCTGCTGGCCCCCAAATTCACACTTTCTTGTCACCCCTGTGCTATGACAGCAGAGGAGGCCAAGCCATCTTCTGACCTCACACAATGCTAAGGAGAAAACTGAGACCAAGAGAGGAGTGGCTCTTGGTCAAGGACAAGAGGACATTCGCAAGGGCACACCAAGAGTTTGATTTTCTCTCTGCTACACCACCAGCCAGGCCTTAGCAGCCCAGCCTCAAGAATGGACCCCTCTGCTCTTCCCCCAACCGTGTAGGAAGCAGTGAGCTGTGACCAGCTCCTCAAGAACTCCCAGGGAGCAAGAGCCAGCATCCAGAGCTCTCCCCTGGCCTTGACCTCCAAGCCAGGTTCTCCCCTGAGCACCAGCACAGAGGCACCTTGCTGAAGCACAGTGGGGACCTGCCACTTTCCTGCTGGGAGATGTTCATTGGCTCCTAACTCCCTAGCCTGGCATTCTAAATCGTTCGCGAGAGATCCCAGACTGCTTCTCTTTCTTGACATCAGGTCACCGCCCCTGTGAACTCCAGCTCTTCCTCCTCCAGATCACCGTCCACGCTATGCTAACCATCTCATGCTTTCACTGAGTCCCCGAGAGTGAACCTGGAGGCCTTCAGGCCTTCAGGTCCGTGCTACGGAATGAGGAGCCATTTGGTGTGGTCAGGAGGCTCCTGCTAAGAGGAAAAGGGACCCTGGGCCTGGAATCGGATGGAACAGCAAACACGTTCTCTCAAGCATGCTCCAACATCTCAAGGTAAAGGACCCTTGGAGAATCTGATTAAAACGATGGACCCTGTTCTGGTTAAAGACAGGGAAACACAACATAGGTCCATGATGGAAGTCACCGATTCTTCCATACTCTTTGTCAGGATTTTGCCAAGCACTACAGGCATTATCTCACTTAACCCCCTCAGTGCCACCAGGAAGTAGGAACTGTGGTTGCCTGCCCTTCACAGATAAGGAATGAAAGGCAGAGAAAGGGTAGTCGCCGGATGAAAATTCAAATCTAGGTCTTTCTGACTCCACAGTCTTTTCTCTTACATGACTTACCAAACGTTCGGATTCGATAGCAACTATGGTCAGAATTTCCTGAAGTTTTCACTTTAAGATGCAGATTCCCCAGCCCTATACAGGAACCAGATCTTCTGGAGGTGGGCCCTGGGAATCTGCATCATTAAGGAGAGCACCAGTGGATTCTCAGGTACCTGAAGAATGACAACGGCTGCAGCCACTGGACTGCCTTCCCCGGTAAGCAGTAGCTAAATATTCCAGTTATTCTGGTGGTGCCACAAATGACACACAATTTTATTTTGCTGTCAAAGGTGGGATTCGAGAATTAGGGAAGGGCATCACTGCCATCAGAGTCTATTGGTCCAAGAAGCTATCCCCAATTCAAGAGGAAGGGGATCAGACTCCACCTCCTGGCGGGGCCCAGAGAGATCGCATTGCACACATGCATGGGGATGGGACCATCTCTAAAGGGGATGTTGCCGCCATCTTTGAAAAGGGCAATCTGTCACTCGCAGCTTCTACTTGCACACAAAATCCAGTAAAATCAACCTGGCTGCTTCAATCTGCAGCCTGGAGAGAACAATGCTTAACATTCATCAAAGTCACTTTTCAACAGGCTTCCTCATGCTTCATGGTCCGCCCTTCCAGCTTCAGAATAAAGCCACTGCAGCTGCACCATGTATCTCCGAGGCCACACTCAGGAAGTGCCCTCGGTGGCAACACTTTCCCGGCAGCTCATGATCTCATGGATTGATAAAGAAAATATGTGTTCACCCAGCTTCCTTCTGCATTCAGGTGGCCTCATCTCAGGGCACAGAGGAGACCTGATGGGAGACCCAGAAGCAAAATGAAAAAGGTTCACATGAAGACGTCATTGATAGAGGACAGAGAGGTGTAAATTGGTACAACCTTTCCAAAGGGCAGCTTGGCTATGTGTATCAACGTGTAAAATGTGCAGACTCTTTGGCCCCAGCATTCCCACTTCTCGAATTGAGCCCAAGGAGATATTCCAAATGCAAGACAATATATGCACAACATATGCCCATAATGTTGTTTATCATAGTGAAAAATTGAAAACTGTCTTTATGCCCACAAGATGATGATAGATTAGGCCAATAAATTGTAGCTCATTAATACTAATTTTCAAAGAAGGAAGTAGATCTATACGGACTGATGGTGGAAAATTTCCAACACATATGGTTAAGTAAAAAAAAAAAAAGTATCTGAACAATGCATACTATAAATCACATTTATATAAAGCAATGTGTACTTCAGCCCAAAAAGAGATATCTGAAAGAAGGTCCCCTACGTGGTAGATGTTGATGTGAATTTTGCTTGTTTCTCTGTTGTTTGAAAGTGTTTAACAGTCATAATGATGGTGATACCTACACCCTGGTTACACTGCTGAGGGTAGTTGCAAATCCCCTACATGTGTTGATTCGCTATTCTCATGAAGACCGTGTGAAATGGAGATTCTCATTACCACCATTGTAGGTGGGACTACTAAGACAGATGGCTCCCCAAGGTCACACAGCCAGCAAAGAGCCATGACAGAAGCCAAACCCAGGCCATTGGCTCTGGAGCCCAACTGCCATGAAGCCATCCTGCCACTCCACCATGACTAGACCCAGTATTTTTACCGAAATAATGAAGTTGTTCTCTTAAAAGAGAAAAATAAGTCTCCAAGTTGGCCTTAAGGCGACTGGAGCTTCCAGAAGGAGCACCCACAGATCCTCACTGGGGATTTTCCAGCCCTTTCGCTTGCTGGGTGGATGGTGGAGATCCCCTTGGGATGAGTCTGAGGGCGGTGACAAGGTCTGACCTTGGAAGCCCCAGGATGAAATGGGATGAGAAAGAGACCCAGATTGGTGACTCAGCTGAGCGTGGGGTCCTTCAAGCCTTCAGCTGCCCAAGAGTCAAAAAAGAGACCCACCCTGACCCCCAGAGCATGTAGACCCAAACCCCAGCTCCTGGCCCAGGCCGAACCCAGGCTAGAAACAGCTATTACGGTCAACAGCTGTTATGACCAAAACTCCAAGGGCCAGAGCACGAGAGCCCCAGGGAGGCAGCACCGATGGACGCAGAGGTCCCAGCCAAGCCCAGTCCTTGTGTGTCCCTGGACTCCAGCATGTCTATAGAGTGAATGAAAGGAGGCCCTGGGAAATGGTCCCTAGGAAGGGAGAACAGAGGTCCAAGCACGGTCCAAGATCAGGTAGAGGAGATCCCCAGGTGTCCCAGCGCAACCCCAGCAGCCTCATGCTTGAGACCTGGTACAAGGGGCTCCAAATACACCAGCTAAAGTTCCAGGAGCCTTGTCTGTCTCCCACCTCTAGGGGTCCATGCAAGCCACTGAGTCTGCACCCCCGGGGCCCTCAGCACACGCTGTCCAGCAAGGGTTGTTGCTCCTCCTGTCTCAGAGCACAGCGGACACTTCAGGCTTCCGCAGGGAGAGGAGACACCATGGCAGCATCTTGAAGTGGGTCAGGAGGGAAGTGGTGGACACTGAGGTGGCCAGAGGCTCAGTGAGGAGCCCCTAGGGGTGCATAGAAGCTTAGAAAGGCATTCATGGTACCTGGAGTTGCCTTGGGCACCCAGGGTCAAGTTTCCCAGGATGTGCGTGTATTGTGAGAAGCAGAGACCAAGCGCAAACCCTGGGGAAAGCAAGAAGGTATGCAAAGGAGGCTGGGCCTCCATGTCCGCGGCCTGCCCCAGAGACCTCTCCTCACCTCGCGGTTCCCATTATGACTGCAGCCTCCTCCTCCCCCTCCAAGACCCCTCCCACCTCCCTCTCAGTGCCCCCACCCACATTGCTCTGGGACCCGCATCCGGGTCCTCCTCCCAGCTGCATCCTGAAGGACCAGGTGGCACTGCCAGGCTGGAGGCAGAAGGGACCTCACTCTGGAAACTTTCTTTTTAAATCAGAGCAAGAAACAAATGACTGTGCAATCCACTGGGATCGCCCTGGGTTGGAAATTTAAAATGCATTAAGGTTGAGAGACCTATAAACATGTCATAACACGCTCTGCGAGCTGCTGCCTCTGTGACTTGCAGGCACAGGAGCCCCAAAGGGCACAGGCAGGCATGTTCACTGCACACAGATGGGCACACACACCCATACATGCCCATCTCTGGTACACCCTCCCTCCACACCTTTGCACAGACAGGCATGGTCTCCTCACACCTATGGACACACACAGATCTGTCTGTGCACACGTGCCCCAATAGGCATGCAAACACAGACCTTGCACACACATGAGATGTGCAGCCACATGCAGCCCCACCCTGTGCAGAAAACTGTGCACTTACTAAACCTACTCTATAAGTTACCCTATAAGTATGCACATGCCTTCCCCCTGCATACCATACATGCACACACAATTATCTCCACTTGTAGACACATGGCACAGAAATAAACTCAGTCCCAGGCTCACCCTGGATCAGAGACAGACACCTTCACCCCACGCAGATGCACACACTCACACACGCTGATTCTAACCACAGCGACGTGGATATGCATACACATTCACATACACTCATGTAAAATATGGACATTCATATGCAAACACCGCACTCCCAAACCAGATGTGTGCAGTTTACTTTACCCAAAGCAGAGATTCAGTGCACACTCGCCCACCCGGAGTGTGCTCACAGAAGGCCCAGAGATACAACATCATCAAATAAACATCCAGCATCCCCCGCTCCCACCCCCCGACTTGAGCAACCATCTGGCTGCCCATCCAACAGCCTGCACTGGTTTTCCTTTAATGTTCTCTTCTCTAGAACCAGTGCACCATTGCCCACTGGCTCAGGTCATGCACCTTGACTCCACCGTCTCTCTTGCCCCCCACATCCAGTCTGTCTGTAAAGCCCACCATGACGGCCTTCAAAGTGCATCTCCACCTACTCACTTCTCCCCTCTCCACGCTATCGTCCTCCTCCATGCCACGATCTGCCACCTGGACGTGGCTCTCACTGCCCCTCATGCCCCACTTCCACTGTGCCACCTAGAATCTGTGCTCCACGTTTAGCCAGCGCTAAAGAATCCTCCATGGCTTCCACTGCACTTTACATGTAGCCTCCTTATCCAACCAAGCCCACGAGTCTCCACACTCAGACCCTGTTCCTCTCTCGCCCTGGCCTCCTCTCATGTCCTCGCTCCCCTCACTCCAAGCTCTCTCAGGACGTGGACCCTCTCACTGCCTCAGGCACACTCATCCCTCCCCCACACCAGGGCCTCTCCACCCATTCACTGTCACCCCTTCCTGGTGCCCTTCCCCTGACCCTTGCTATGGCCACACTCATCCTCCAGGTCTCTGTTGAAATGTCACCTCCTTGGAGAGGTCTCCCCTGATCATCCAACCTCAAGAGGACACTCCCCATTCCTCTCCCCCACGGCACCTTGTTTCCTGGGTCGCAGGTATCACCAGAAGCACTTCTCTATGTCCCTTCTCTCTCTCTAAACCCGCAGTGTCCCAGAGTGGCCACTAGCCACAGGCAACTATTTGAATGAAATAAAATGAGGAATTCAGCTGCTGGTTGCACTGACCATACTCCAAGTGCTCAAGAGCTGCAGGTGGACAGTGACTACTCATCAGCATGGACATTTCCATCCTCCAGAAGGTTCTCTGGGATGGTACTGCTCCAGTTGGTCGCCTGGGGAGGACAAGGCAATGTCTCTTCTACTGGCTCTGTGTCCTCTGTGCCCAGCATGGTGTCTGGCTCAGCAGGGGCTCAGGAAATAGTTACTGAATGAACTCACATGTGTGCAGGCCGGCAGGAGAGAAGACGTGGCACGCTATACAAATGCCACCTCTTTCTTGAAGGCTTCTTGTCATCTCTGCCTTCCTCTTTCTCCCATCACGATGCTTGTGCCTCTGTGACCGACAGGCCCTTATTGGCCCTCATTGGCCACAGACCTCAGCTTACTGCAGAGCCTTTTATCCCACTTCCGCCATGAGATGGAAAGGGGAATGGAAGAAATATCAGGAGCCTTATCCTCATTGTGTCCCCAGACCTCCATCCATTTCTCCACCCCCACCCCCACCCCCACCCCTCTCTCTCTCAGTGCTGGGGATTGAACTCAGGGGGTGTTTAACCACTAAGCCACATTCCCCAGCCCCTTTCTTAATTTTTTTTTTTTTAATTTTGACACAGGGTCTTGCTAAGTTGCAGAGGCTGTCCTCAAACTTGCCATCCTCCTGCCTCAGCCTCCCAAGCCATTGGGATTACAGCTATGCCTCACTGCACCCAGCTCCATCCATCTCTTTGGAGGCAACAAAGCAGCTCCATTGAGAATGCAAATCCTGGACACAGGTAATCTCAGGTCCTCACACCCGTTCCGCCTCCTACTAGATGTGACTTTGAAGAGACTGCCGAGTGTCCTCAGGTCTCAATTTCCTCATCTGTAAAATGTGCGTGACAATGAATACTTCACAGACCTGCTTTTCAGAGTAAAATATAATATGTAAAATAATATATGTCCAAGTTGTTGTGCAGTGTTCCCTCCGAGGATGTCACGTCCCTAGCAGAAGTGAGACTCATTGACATTCTACACGCTATACACAGTCTTGTATGGAAACCTCGGTTTGTTCTAAATTTATTCCAAAGGTGTCTGAAAGTCCTCATAGATGGGAGCCCCGGGTCACTGTCCACATAGCCTAATCACTAGCTGGGCTCTGTTTCTGATCCAGTGACTGCAGTTCTTAAGCAAAATAATTAATGGTTGCATTTTGGTAATTAATTTCGTTGATATTAAAATGCTAATATTTTGTTAAAAGCAAGCTATGAGCAGCACAGAACCCGCACATGGCCAGCACGTAGGGTGAGCTTCCTCCATTCTTCTTGTAACAGGGACAGACGAGGCAAGGCATGGAAGATAGCAGGAAACAGTTTTATTTGGCTGCAGCCAGGTTCAGAGGGTACAGCTTTTGCTGTAATCAATCAATCCCCTGAACCCCGAATTCGGGTAGGTTCAGAGTTTTATACCCAGCATGTAAGGGGAGGGGCTCAGAAGTTCACAGTCTGCAGAAACTCACATAAAGCAGCTTTTTCTTTCACTGTTTTGGGCAAGTTAACCCTTCAAGGACAACACCTGAGGAGGGGAGAGCTTCTTCTCTCCTTTCTTTCCTCCCCCTGCCAGCTGTTACCATGGAGCCCAGTTGGTACCTTATCTTAAAAAATGTAATAATCTCTGTGAAGCCCATCTCAAGGCCAGAGGCCTTGTTTGCACATTTCTACAAACTACTATACTGGATATGTTTGTGAAAAACAAGTAAGGGGGTGTTCAGCACCTGGAGTCTGGTATCGTCTCAGCCAGTGGCCAAGTAAGACAGGGCGACACAAAAATAGGAAGTTTATCTACATTGAACTCTTTTGCAGAGACTCTTTGCTGATAGCCCTAAAATCAGCCATGGTGAAGATTTCTGGAGAAACCCAGGTAAGTCTTTTCTGTGGAGAAAGGGGGTGCCACTTCATTCTGGCTAGAGTGTCTGCAGGTAGGATGAGAGGGAAGAAGTTCCTGACCCAAATATATTATCAGAAAGGAAGGAGCAGACCCCAAAAGGAGGCAACTGGCTGTGGAGAAAGAGGAGCAGGGAGCAGAGGGAATCTAGCCATCAAGGAAAATGCAGCATGGCGCAGTAGAAAATTCATGGGATCTGGGTCCAATCCCAGCTCTGCTTCTCACTAGCTGTGTGACCTTGAATGAGTTGCTTATCCTCTCTGTGCTCACATGTGTGAAGCAGGGATAATGACAGCATCTACTTCCATGGGTTGTTCTGAGGCTTAAATGTGCTTATAGTTATGGAGTGCTCAGGACGGTACCTGGCATATGTTCGTTTGTGTAATAAACTGGTGAAGAAATTGGAGAAGTGCTGAGAACTGGGTCTGGGAATCTCCCCAAACCTCCCTCCCCTCTTCTAAGTCCACCTACCAAAACTTCTTCCTATTTTCTGTAAGTCCTCCCCATTTCCACCCACTCCCCCCTTCCAATTTGAGACAGATTCCATCAAAGACACAAAAGGACTCTCAAGGAAATATAAAGTGACCTGGATGGGGGTAACACTCAGCCACTGGTCCTCGTTACGACTCAGGGTGTGGGGATTAAAACCGCATGACAGGCCTCGGAGGGTCTCGCTCAGGACCAGGAGGCCCTCAGAACTCTTTCTAATCGAGTGCACCTTTGTTCAATTGGAAATCTTAATGCAGTGTGTAACTCCTGGGTGGACTGCAGACATCCCTGATTTAAATACTGAAATAACACTGATCAGCTAACAAAAACTGCCTGCCTTTCAGCACTTAACGACAATGCAGTGTGCCAGAACACCAGATTATGATTTTTTTTTAAGTCTTAGAGTCCCCTATCCCTCCCCAATTTCAGGGTGAAGAGCCAGGAGGGAAGAGAACCCATGGTCCAGTGAGGCAGACCCGGGAGATTTTGAGACCTGGGAGCCAAGGGCGCAAGGGCACGGGATGGAAGGAAGAAGAGAAGAGAGACAGACAGACAGATAGACAGTTGGCCTGCAGTCTACAACAGGTAGAATAACAGACACCCCACACACACACACACACAAAGATATCCACATTTTAATCCCAGAACTTATGAATGTTTACTTCTAAGGCAAAAGAGATCTACAGATGTGATTAAGTGAAGGATCTTGAGATGCAAAGGTTATCCTGGATCACCTGGGGGCTCCAATGTCATCACAACCGTCCCGATAAGAGGGAGGCAGGATGCCCAGAGTAGAGCCCAGAAATAGAGGCCCAAGTGATGCTGGACCACAATCCAAGGAATGTGGGAAGATTCTAGAAGCTAGAAAAGGTAAGGAAACAGATTCTTTCCTGGAGCGTCAGGAAGGAACACAGCCTGCTGACTCATTTCAGACGTCTGACATACAGAACGGTAAGACAACACACTGGTTATTGCATTGAATCACATTTGTGGGAACTGGTTGCAACACCAATGAGAAACTAATGAAGGGTCCATAATAGGCAATGAGGGTGATCGATTCAACAACAGATACTTCCCGGAGGCCTCCTGTGAGCAGGTACTGCCCAGGGCCCAGAGAAGCAGCAAAGCCCGCTCCCCGAGCTCTCATTCTGGTGGAAGGAGACGGTAAATAAATGAGTTAAACAGATGGGACAATTTCAGATAGCTAAAATGACATGAAAAGAATAAGAGAGGTGACATGGGGAAAAGCTATAGCAGTAGGAAGGGGGCCCCTGTGATTAGATGGGGGGAAAAATCTTCCTGAGGAGGTAGCCAAGAAATGAAGAGTTAGCCAGGCAAAGATCGGAGAGAAGTGTATCTTGGACTGTATGGTTGAAACGTTGCTGCGTAACAAGCCACCCCAAAACTCAACAGCTTACAACAGCCATTATTTGCTCCTAATGTTACAGTTCGGGCAGAGTTCACTGAGAACACTTCACCTGGGCATCATGCGGCATCAGCTGGGATAGCTAAACCAGGGTAGGATGGTACCCACTCACACGGTCCACTAGTTGGTCTCCCTGCCAGCTGCAAGCTCATCTGTCAGTTAGGAAGGTCAACTCACCTCCACATGGACCTCCATGAGGCTGCTTGAGCTTCCTCAGAGTATGGTAACTTGAGTTCCAACAGGAAGGAAGCAGAACTGCCAATCCACGGCATCATTTCTACCCCATTTGATTGGTCCAAGCTCAGATTGAAGGGAGTGGATGAGTAGACACTCTCTCTGTGTGGGGAGAGGGACACATAATCAGTGGTCATCTTTCTTCCGTCATATATACCCAGAGGCACTGCAGTTGCAAAAGCCCTGAAGTGGAAATGACATTGATGGGCTTGAGGAGAGAAGTGTGGCTGCCTAAGAGAAAGAAAGGAGCTAAGAGGAGACAGCGAAGATGGGGCCAGGGAGGAGGGCAGCCTCCAGATCATGCAGGGCCTGTAGGCCATGCTAATGGGTTTAGGTATTACTCCAAGGTAATGGGAAGCCACTGGAGCAAGGAAGGGACATAATCTGATAGCAGCTTTTAAAATACAGCTCTTGACACTGTGTGGAGAGTGGGAAGTGCAGGGGCAGGTTATTACCACGAGACCGTTGATTGACACGGGAGCCAAGAGAAGGCCCAAGGTCTGATTTCTGTTGCTCACTTTTTCAATTTGGGGGGGAACAGTAATGAAAGGGAGAGGGGGAAGAGAAGATGGTGGGCCCATTCTAGACTAGCAGAGTTTGGGAACCAAAGGAAAGAAGTTGTTAAAAGCAGGGGCCTTGGCATCGACTCTGCTGTTGCTAACTAGTGACCTTGAGCAAGAAACTTGTCCTTTCTCACCTTTAGTTTTCATAAAATGAGGATAATAATATTTATCTTATAAAGTTAGTGGGGAAGATTAAATAAGGTCATTAATTCATTCAACAAATGTACATTGAATGCCAACTCTGTGCTTGAAAAAGACAACAAACGACTCTACCTCCGTGGAGCTTATAGCTAAAGGCAGAACGATATTGATCTATAAATAATTTAGTGCCTGGCACATAATACCACTCCACAGCTATTTTTATTGCTGCATTTGAGGAGCTTATGGCACCCCCACGTGGAGAGTTTCAATAGTCAATTCGATATTCAGTCTGGCTGTCCCATGAGTGGCTCTCATTTCACTGAACACCTACTAAGGGCCAGGCACTGAATTAGGCTCTTTCGTATCTGCTAAACTCCTAGAGCTTCCAAACACTGGAGCTGCCAAGAGTTTGATTCCTCAGATGCCAGGATGAATAATTTATACCAGGCACTCAAAGGGCTGCAGACTCTGGCCTCTGATGTGTCACAGGCGCAAGTGGGAAGGATCAAAGCAGTTTGTCACACCCGCTTCCTCTATAATTTAGATTGAATGTGGTGCCCACATGCAGGGCACCATTTTAAACAGTCCGTGTGTATCGGCTCCTTATATCCTCACAAAAAACCTTATGAAATAGGCACTCCCGTCATCCCCAAATTACAGATGAGAACAATGAGGCCCAGCCAGAGTCACAAAGCTAGTTAGTAACTGGCCCACCTGGAATGTAAGCCCAGATGGGGGACTCCAGGCTCTGCTAGCCTACATTGCCATCCCTAGGATACCTGAGGATAGCAGAAGACGCCGTGGCCTTCCCTATTACGCAGGCCTCTCTGAGCCCAAGGCTGCCACTGGCCAGAGACAGCACCATGTCTTGGGGGAAGAAAGCCAGCCTGGGAGGGACATCAACTGGGAGCCAAGGTCTGGCCCTAATGGCTCAGCCACAGACCTCAGGGAAGAACCTGAGACTCCCTGGGCTTCAGCTTCCTCTTGATGAAACAGAGGGCCCATTCATTCATCCACTCGACAAATATGCACTGAGAGACTTCATGTCCTAGGAAGAGTGCCACCAGTGAGACACACACTGTCCCCAGTCCCCAAGAATCTGACATTCTAGCAAGGAAGACAGAGGAGAAAACACAGAAATCAGCAAAGTGAGATGAGCCATAAGGAGCCCCCCTGGGAGAAAGCACAAGGGCTGAGGGGGAGAGCAGGGGTGCACACCGATTTTGAAGGGGACATATTTTGGATGAAGCTGGAGGAGTCACCTGACCCCTGAGAAGGAGCCAGCCACACCCCGGGGAGGAGGAGAGCACTCCAGGCAGATGGAAGGCGTTTGGACACCGAGGGGAGCCCAGGGGGGCCCAGGGGTGCTGTGTGAGGTGAGGGACCATCCTAGGGCTGCTGGTCTCTCCTCCTAGCTTGTGGCAGCACCAAAGAGGACTGTGCCGACAAAGCAGCAGACAGGGTGCCTGACATGTGGCAGACACTTGACAAACGTGAGCTCTCTTCCTCCTCCCTCCCCCAGCTGGGTGCCATGGTGCCAGAATGGGGCTCCTTCCAGGGGGACCCACAGCCCCGGAGTCCCAGCAGAGACGCTCCAACGACGGCACGGGGTCTCCGAGCTCCCAGCCCGTCTCTGCCACCATGGAAGTGCACACTTTCTCCCTTTGTCTAATTATTCCTAATTGGAAGAAAAATTGTTTGGTAAATCAACTGGCATCTCCTTGGCTCCCGTGTCCTAGCAACCCGACTCTGGGGGGGGATGGGGGGTGTGACACTGGAGAGGAGGCGACTTGCCGCCTCCGCGCTGCACGGAGTGCCAGGGAAGGGCAGACGCGACAGCTACACCCCCAGACTGGCGTGTCCCCTCCCTGTGGCCCCTGGCTGCCGCCGCACCCGGTCAGCACCCAGGAGCACGCGAGCGCACGGACATGCGCACACGCTCCACGGAGGCCACCGAGCTCGCCGTGCCTGCGACGCCACCTCGGCCTTTCTGGAAAGCAGAAGGTGTCTCAGAAATAGATTTCTAATTTTCCAGCCACCTGCTCGGCTGAAAGATATTCTGGAGTTTATAATTACTTTTCAGGCACTTAACTAGAATCTAGTTTCTAGGGCAACTTGATGCATCTCTTAATGTGTTGATGGGTAAATTTCAGCTCCCTGCGCAGCCCAGGGTGGCGGGAGACTGGTCCAGCCAGGTCTCAGGGGAGGGCACCGCTTCCCGGGTTTGGTTTTTGAGGCTAGTAATCCTCATCTGATAGCATCGTGGAAGGAGTAAATGAGATAATTGGGCTTTGACTCCTGGCCCAGGCCCCGGACGTTTTGTCAGCAGATTTATAGTTCTAAGGCACACAGAGGGCATGACCTTGACCTTCCAGGGGCTCTGGGTTCGGGCCATGCCTCAGAGGCAGAAACTCCCTCCTCCCCCTCTAACAAATGGCTAGAGTTTGGTGGTTGGCCAGAGTTTCAATCCTACCCACCCCATCTCTGGGCTGTGTAATAATGGGCAAGTTATCCACCATCTCTGGGCCTCAGTCTCCCTAACTGGAAAGTAGAGGTGAGAGTGGTTCCCACCCCAGAGGCTGGTTAAGGGGATTAAAAGAGTTCATCCATAGCTGGGTGGGGTGGCACACACCTGTGATCCAAGCAACTTGGGAAGCTGAGGCAAGAGGATCGAAAATTCAAGGCCAGCCTCAGCACCTTAATAAGGCCCTGTCTCAAAATAAAAAGTGGGGCTGGAGACTTAGCTCCGTGGTAAAGCACCCCTGGATTGAATTCTCAGTACAATAAAAGAGAGAGAGCGAGAGAGAAAGATAATTCACATAAGCACTTGGCCCGAGGCCCAGTTCATAACAAGCACTGATTCTATCGCTGTTGTTAGGGAATCATCCAAGAGCAGTTGCCCAGGGTCAAACAAGTCTGGTTAGGGATACAGGAAGCAGGAGACAGTTCAGGGCACTTACCAACTGGGACAGAGGTCTCCCAGGAAAGGAGGGTGTGTGTACATTATAACTTCTATTTGTATTTCTACCTCGTCCTTTTTGATTCCTATTTCTGTATGTCTGACCATGTGTGTATTTTATAAATACAGATTGAGAGGCTCCACTTAAGAAAGTTTCATGGACAGGGGATTATCATCCAAAACGAGAGAGAGAGAGTAGAACCAATGATTTGAGATGGAAGAGGGCTGAGATGCCGTTTTACCCATCCCCACCCTTATTATCACCCTTAGGGGGACACTGAGGGTCAGAAGGGGGTCATAATTCACCCAGAATCACATCAGAAACAAAGAGCCAAGCCCTGAGAAACCCACAGAAAGTCCAAGAAGCTGGAGCCTCAGAATTCCCAGGCCCCATGGGTGAAACAGTCCTGGAAACCTTCCTGGAGGAGGTGACAGGACCTGACCTTTGAGCAGAAGAACAAAGTCACATCTGGGCCAAATCCAGAAAAGGATGAGCCATTTCTTGCAAACCTAGTCCCATACCACCACCGCCCAGGGTCTTGACATGGGCTGAGGACTCGCTCTGGGCCAATTTCAAATCCTCTAGGGCTGGCAGACTTCCTGAATTACCTAAGAGCTGAGCAGGCGTGAACACCTGGGAGAGCTGTCTGTCCTCACACCGGCTCCTGGTTGCTCCCTCGGGATTTCCACCTGCCTCTCTGTCCACTCCGTCCATCTCTTTCTCTGTGTTTCTGGTGGCTTCCTCGGTCAGTCATCTCCCTCTTGCCTGAGGGACCTGGGCGGTGTCACTGTCTCTGGCCTTCAGTGGACTCCTCCCTGGATGTGTAAATGGGGTCCCTGCTCCCCCCAGCTGGGCTCTCTGCCTCCTCTGTGCCTGACTCATGGCGTGTCTCTGGGTTTGCCTGCCGTCTTCTTTCTGGGCCTGTTTCTCTCTCCCTCTCTCTCCCTGGCTCTGGGCGTGTGTGAATGGAGGTGGTACAGATCTGGGTTTCTGTCTCGGGTCCTGTCTGCCTACTGCCCGCCTTCTTCCTGGGCCTCTCTCTCAGCCAGTGGTTCTGAGTGTAAACCCCAGGGGCCGGTAGCATTGCCTGGGCATTCGGTACAAATGTACATTCTCAGCACCACCCCAGACCCGCGAAAGAAACTCCATCCAGGGCTGGGGGGCCCACGATCTGTATTTCAACAAACCCTCTCTCCCTGGGGGCTTCTGATCAAGTTCAAGTTCAAGCACTAGTTTAGTCTCTCTTTCTGGATCTGCCTGAGGCAAGGGGAGAAAGGTGGAGATATCCCTTGGCTCTGGTGTGACTTCCTCCCTGTCATTCTCCCTGTGGGTCACACCTAAGGCCATTCTCCCTGTGGGTCACACCTAAGGTCACACCTAAGGCAGCTGTATCACCCTGGGCACACTTCACCCTGACTGCTGGGACCCAGACCAAGAGCAGAGAGGCTAGGAGAGGAGTCCAGTGAGAAGCACCGAGGCAGCATGGGCACCAAGGAGGCTGGGGGAGGCTGTGGTGGATTAACGGGGACACACGCTGTTCCTCAGCTGGAGTCCTTCACCAGGCTGTAGATGTGTTACCAATCACGGGGCCTGTCCCTCCACTGCACCAAGAATCTCCTGGGTCACTGGAAAGTATCCTGGATGCAAGGGATGCACTCTCAGGGACCCTGATTCCTCAGGATGTTTCGAACACTACCCTAGGGATTCTGATAAGCAGAGAGCAAAATCCTAACGTAACCTTGACAACCTCTTTACAGATGGTGATCAGGATGTACCTTTT
This sequence comes from Urocitellus parryii, assembly GCF_045843805.1. Lineage (NCBI taxonomy): Eukaryota > Metazoa > Chordata > Mammalia > Rodentia > Sciuridae > Urocitellus > Urocitellus parryii. The sequence goes on from NC_135541.1 coordinate 21,829,194, forward strand.
GCAGATGGAGAAACTGGCACTCAGAGAGGGAAAGGATTTCACCAATGTCACATAACTTCAAACAGCAGAGTCAGGATTTGAACCTAGATCTGTGAGGCCACAGGTCCACCCTTCTCATTTGGCTCCGTGTGCGTTTTGCACCTGACACTACCATTCTCCAGGGTCTTCCAGAATGGCTGTGTCTTGCCCACCCACCCCTAACCTAAACGCACCCCCTACCCTGTTTCCTCTGTGCGGCTCTGAAACCCTGGTCCTGGGCAGCCAGCTCCGCCCCTCTGAAATGGCTGGCCTGTTACTGCACCCCTCCCCTGGGGAGGAAGCGCTCACATCCCCCAGAAAGATTCCTGATATTCCCTCGAACTCCTCCATGAAAGCATGGGTCTCCCCTGGACCCTGCCCAAAGTCCAGCCAACGGTCTTCTGGTCACATATGACAAGCTGGAACTTGCTTTCTCTCCAAATCCAGCCAGTGCCCTGGTTTTGCAGCCACAACACCAAAAACAGAGCCATGGGTGGGCAAGAGTTTTCCCAACCCTCCCATGGAAGCGCCTCGCCCACAGGAGCAGCCTGGCCCCTCAGGAGCCTGAGCGTACAGGCTTTGAGGCCTTGTGTGTTCTCTTTAACCTCGGGATAACTTTACATTCTACCCAAGATGTGTGGAGGTTTGTTTCAATGTAAAAATAATGCCTATTGATTGGATTTTGACAAGGAACATGTATTACTTTTGTAATGTAAAATATTCAATTAATAAGTGACTATGACCTTTCTAATTCCTCACTATCACGAACAATTGATGATCCCGAGAGACGCCGGGTTTCCTCCGTGGCTTTACGCATCCCAACACCTGGCATGTTCCTGGGGTGTCTATGATTCTTTCTTCTTTTCCTTCCTTTCCTTCTCTCATTCAACAGATATTTTTGGATGGCCTCCAGTGCCCCGGGCATGGGGCTAGAGTCTAGGAATGATGAGGAAAACAGACATGCTTCCTACCTTCAGGGAGCTTCCAATCTAATCAGGGGATCGAGGGATTAAAAGACACACAGTAAAGGTGTAACAACAAGAGGCAGGAAATGCACAACAGGAAAGCAAAGGGCATGTTGAGCAAGAATAATGGGGGTATTAAAACTGTTTCCAAGGAAGTGACATTTAGAGGGAGACGTGAGGAGGGGTTGGCCAGGTAAAGACGAGCAGCAGGAGATGCTTCAGACCCAGCCACAGGAAGGAGAGGCGCACAGACCTTCTGGAGGCCTAGCCGTGAACCTATCGTGAACCTGTCGTCTGCAGCAAGAGCTGGAGGCCAGAAGCAGGAGCAGGCCCTCTTCTGAGCCCTGGGAGGTAGCCAGCGATCTGCTAGACCCAGCCCAACTGCAGTCTCTGGGCACGGGGCCACCTGTGATCACACAGCCAGCTTCCAGGCTGACACCAGGAGGAGGACCTGGAGCCGGGCGGGGCGGGGACTGGCAGGCAACAGATGCAAAGGCTCACAGGCTCTGGATCAGCCCATGGTGGCCAAGCATAGAACTCTGGTCAGGCCAGGCCCAAACCAGTCCTCTGGGGCTTCCACGCAGGTTCCCGTGATGCCTGGTGGCAGCACCTGTGGAGCACCTGGGCATGGGGGAACAGCTTGTAGGTATCTAGGGCCCATCTGGCAGCCCAGGTCTGTCACAGATGCCACCTGGGTCCAAGGCTATCACCTCTCCTGTAGTCCATGAAGGGTCCCTGGCCCTTGACACCCTTCCTGTCAGGCCTGTCTGGCTAGGACTGGTCCCTCCTCTCTGGCCTGCTGCCACCCCAGCAACCAAAGCCCATTCGGCCTGGGCCCTGTGTCCTGAGTCCTCAGCCACCATGGCTTGTTCTAGGGCTGACACCAGCCCCCTGCTTGCCCAGCTGCTCCCCAGGATGGCACCTGTCCTCCATGAGGCCTCGCTGGTGTGTGCCCCAACACTTAGCTGCTGCCCCTCCCCCCGCTGTCCCTGGGCCACTGCGCCAGCTTCCTGGCTGCAGTCTCCCCCGCACTCATTCCACTGCCCATCACCAAAGAGACCATTCCAAAACCACGAATCTCGTATCGTCGATTCCCTGCTTCGTGCATTCCAGGTAGTTTCTATTGCCCTTGAGAAAGAGACCAAGTGCCTCTTAAAAGGGGGACAAGTGTCCTTACCCCAACTCCCCCCTTTCCCCTCTCACCTTCCAGGAAGACATAGAGGAGGAAAGGACACGATGGGAAGGTCAGAGGAGAGTGGGCAGAAGAACTCAGGAGCAGAAACACAGCGTGGAGCACCCCAAACCTTTTGCCTGGGTGCCCCACCAGCAGGGGCAAGCTCTGGTGGAAGAGCAGAGAAAGCTCTGGGCTCTCATGGCGGAGGCTGCAGGAGTCCAGCAGCAGGTGAGCCTGGGCCTCTGCTGCCACCCAGAGGCTGGATGGGGAAGCACAGGCGGTGAGCCAGCGAAGCAACCCACCTCCCTGACAGCCCCGCAGATGAGCAAGGTCTCATCAAGTGTCAGGCCAACAGCAAGGGCCTCTGTGGGCAATGACAGCGGTAGGTCCAGCCTAAAGGGTCCTGAACACACTTCTATTATGCGCCTGGCATAATATGTTTCCAGTTACCTATTCCCACCTCTGCGTCCCCCATTCACCCCTCCTCTTCCCTACAGGACCTCCTTCCCAAGCCCCTGTGTCCCAGGGAACTATCCCAGGACAAAAACCCCCTTATAGCCTCAGCCCCTCTGCATGCCCTGCCCCCCGAATACACCTGCCTGGAGTGAGGGCGGGCCCCCACCCCACTCAGGCTGGCACTCACTCCCCAGGTGTTTACTGGGAGCCCAGTGGGTGCAGGCTGTATGCTGGACCGGGGTCACCGCTGGGGACAGACGGGTCCTCTCTTGAGCTTACCTTCTTCTTGGGGCAGACAGCCAGCCAGATTAGCGAACCAGGTGATTTCCAGACAGTGATAAACAGAACCATGTCAGAGGGGACCAGAAAGGTGTCAGTGAGGGACGAAACTGCCTGACCTGACAAGGCCTTTCTAAAGCTGGGCGTGGTGGTTTTAGAAAATCACAAGTCCTTTAAAATAAGTCCACTGCTCTCAAAACGGAAAATCTAACTGCCCCCCACCCCCAGTAAGTGCCTTAAGTGCAGGGGTGCTTACTGATTCAACGTTCAGTCCAAAGAACATAGCGGAAGCATGGTATGTTGATACGGAGGACTTACACGGTAGGGTGGAAAGGCACCATGGAGTCCTCTCTCCCCTGACCCTCATGTCACTCACTCCACAAAGGTAGCTGCCACCTCATGAGGACACGAAGGTGCTTCCCTGTGGAGACACCCAATGACTCAGAGCCGAAGCCTCCTCCAACCACCATGAGAAGGAGCCAGCCTGGAGGTGGCCCTGCAGACCACTGCAGCCCGTGCCAACCCGCATGAGAGACCCCAAGCCAAAGCCACGAGGCCAGGCCACTCAGGGCCGGCTCATCCACTGGATGCCCTGTGCCTGGGCCACAGCACTTCAGGGCTGGTGAAAATGGTCTAGTTTCTTTTCAAATTAGAAGATATAAAGAGCTTTTAAGTCTAAAATGTTTTAATATGTAATATTAATATAAGTATCTTCATACCAAAACAATCATAAAATGTAATTTTTTAATTCTCTTAAGAGGAAGGGGCCAAAAAGACAGAAGTATATAGGTTCCATGAAAATCATCATGTGGCCCTGAAGCTGCTACTGAATTCCTGGCCCACAGAAACTTTGAGATAGTAAGTATTTGTGTTTGTAAATTGGGGTGATTTTTACGTGGCAAGAGAGCACGAGTATATCAGCCTTGTGAAAATTCTAGGGCAGAGCTCTGAGGACAGGGAAGCACAAGGGCAAAGGCCCTGGAGTAGAAGTGCATAAGTAGTGTGTCCAAAGTGCCCAGAAAAATAGTCATTCAGCCTCTGTTAGCCTCAGTTTCCCCACGTGTAAACTGGTGAAGATGAACGTCACAGCTTCTCGCTGGGCTGCTGCGGGGAGTTCAGGCACAGTGTGTAGCACGACGTGAGCCCTGTGTTTGCTGTTCTTATCCAGCCCCTCCACCCCACCCCACCCCACCCCCGCCCCGCCTTTCTTTCCCTCTCAGTCTGCCCAGACCTCATGCCTAGAGGCCTGAGTCATCCTCTCACCAGCCTCCTCAGCCTTCTCCTGCCTGCGATCTCCAGGAGTTAGGCCCAGCAGTTAGGTCCAAAGAGGCTCTTGTGAGATTCAGAGCCGGAGGAACGGGCATCCCACAGACGGGGAGGCGCAGGGGGCTCACAGCTCACCCTTCTCAGCGCCCCTGAAGGTGCCCCAGCCTTTCCCATCGCCCCCTCGTGGATGTGCCCACGTTCAGCAACAGTCTCCTGGATATCCTGGAGATATCTCCTGCAAGACTCCTGGATATCCTGGAAAGGCCCCTACTTTTCCCCTAAAAACCTATCATTTGCACACACACACCCACGTGTTCTGCTGAGGCGGGCCCAGACACAGCAGGGGGAGGGTCACAGACACACACACACACCCACGATCACACACGTGACGCCTAACCCCCAGGGTGGGCGCTTCCCCAGGACCACGCACAGGTGAGGAGCGGGCGGGGTGGGGTCGATCTGTCCATCACTCCTTGCCCCGCCCCATCTCTCTCCAAAGACGCCCCCTGATCTATGATAGTGGTAATAACCGTGCTCAGTGGGAGCAGGGCTGTCCACAGCCCAGCGCTCCGCAGGCGTCCGTGCGCACTGCGGCGCGGATCCTCTTGTTCCCTCTGGTGATGCGCACAGGGCCCCAGGGGCAAGGTGACCTACCTGGAGCCACTCAGGCAGAGTGAGATGCAGACCCGAGCCGTTCCTTGGCAAGGTCCAGGCTCTCGGTACTGAGCCACACTGGCCAGTGTGTGCTGCCCACCCTGGTCACAGCAGCCAGCACCCCGGGGCAGCCGATCCACAGAGGAGGAGCTGGCCCAATCTGTCACTTCTCAGCGAGATCAGGAGCCGCAGGCACAAGGCCAAAACTTCACTGCAAGCAGAGGGGGCAGAGGGGACAAGCAGCCTGCTGGGGGAGTGTGGCAGAGGACAGCCAGGATGGGGAGACCAAGAAGTTCCCAGGACCACTGAGAGCAAATCTCCATCCAACTGGCTCCCAAGCTCCAGGCTGCCAAGAGCCTGGTGGGCCCCTGGTTCTTGCCCTGGGAGACCAGGAGGTATTGCTGCATCTACAGTCAGCCCTCTTTGGGGGGACAGGATTTCAACAGTCCCTGTCCTGGCTCTCAGAAAAGCTCTGGCCAAAATATAGTCTGACCTTGGGCAAGTTACTCAATCTCTCCGAGCCCCCAGACTCCTCCGTGAAATGGAATGTTATGAGAATTCAAATCAGTGCCGAACGTGAAACTGCTTAGGAGATCTGCCAGGATGTGACAGTACACTCCAACTCTACTGTTGTGTGGCTCCAGGAAGGTAACTGAACCTCTCTGGACTCTGATTTCTCTGTTCTTTGCCTCCCTCTCTGTTTCAGACCTTGCATCCCTGACTCTTTCCGACAGACATCCACTCTGCCTGTGTCTAGTTCATCTCCCAGCCTCTCAGCTTTGGCCCTCCCCCATCCCAAACCCCTTGGAGTCCCATTAATTTTGAGAGGTTGTCTGTATGGGTTGCTGCCCAACCCAGTCCTGGGGCTCGGAGAGCCGTGTAATTATCCACTTGGAGCCAAGGGGAAGCGATAACCAGTCCTCCCTCCTCCTTCCCCGCCGGCCTCACGCTCTTCCATTTCGCTCAAACATCCCCAGGGAAGCCGATTATGGAGGGGCCTGCTGGGTAAGGAGGGGAGGGATCCTCATTACCTTGCAGAAGGTCAGCGAGAGGGAATGGGGGGCAGCCCTCCAGCCTCCTTCAAACACGAGGCTGCAGTTGGGACAGCCCGTTCTGGGTCCCGCTCTCTGTGCCCGGCATTGCGGCCTAATCTCTGAGTCCTCATCTCCAGCCAGAGCCTCCTCCTGTGCCCAGCCTCCCAGTGCACCCGGCTCCGCCTCCCCTCCCCGGCACATCCCATGGGCCTCCAATCCTGGATGCACACCCCCCACACCATCCCTCCCTCCTCCCTCCAAACCCATCCCCTCAACACCAGCCACCCAGGCTCTCCCTGGGCTTAGCAGCCACCAAGTCCTCCAAACCTCTTCAGCCATGATATCCAGTGCTCTTTGACCTCTGAGCTCCCTGGAGCAGGGCCAGGGCCCTTCACCTGGTCGGCCTATGGGCCCTTCACAGGAGCAACGCCAGGTCTGACTGTATGCTGTCCCCTGCCCACCCCACCTCTATCCACACACCATGCCCCCTACTAATCTTCTCCCCACTCCCTACCCCCTGCATACAGTGGAGGAACAGGGAGCCGAGGGGTCAGGAAAAGCCGAGCCTCACTCTGTCATCCCCTAACCGTGTGCCCGGAGCAGCTCCCAGCACCTCTGACCCACAGTGTTGTCATCTATAAAATGGGATTACCTATCCAGGGTTGTCAGAAAGTCCTTTGAGCACGTCCAGGGTTACATTATCAAAGGACTTCAGTGGCCAGGCCAGGGACTGACACCAGGAGGGCTCCCTGGAGGCCCGTGGAAAACCAGAGAGCAGATGCCCCCTACAAGGGGACCTGCTTGTCAGCTCCAACTGTGGGCAGGACAGGGAACAGAGGCCCATGTCGCTGATATTCCAGTTTTTCAAGATCATCCCCCCAAACATGTTTTGCTGTGGAATCCCCAGATTTGAATATGCTGGCGATTAATTGAAATGCTTCTCTAGCACGGTGAAGCCCAAACAAAACATTTGCCTCCAGGTCACCAGTCTGTACTCTCTGATGTATTCGAAGCGTTGGACCCAGCGCAGGCTCCAGAACAGAGAGTCAATAAACACTAATTCCCTTCTCTGCCCTCCTTATTGATTCTCTCAAAGGGAAAAAAAAAAAAAAAAAGTCTCTGAAGTCACACCATCATCTGCATGCAGCCTCTTCATTTCGGAGTTGACGAGGCCCTTGTTGAGATCCAGAGGTGTCCCCCAAATTCAGCTGTTGAGATCTTAATCCTGAATGCAGCAGTGCAGGGGGGAGGGCCTCTCCAGAGACGTTTAGGTCAGAAGGTCATTATCAAAGGGCAAAATGGAGGGAAGCTGTCCTTTTTTTCCCTTCTGCCTTCTGCCATGCGAGGACCCAGTGCTCCTCCTCTCCAGAGGACACAGCATTTGAGGCACCGTCTAAGAAGCAGGAAGCAGGAAGCAGGCTCTCGCCAGCTCCCACACCTTGATGTTGGACTCCTCAGCCTCCAGAACCTTGAGAAGTAAATCCCCATTCTCTGTAAATCACCCAGTCTATGGTATTTTTTATATCAGAGAACCAAGACAGCCTTCTCCCTTTCGTGTTCTCATTCTCCCCGTGCAACAGCCCCACAAGGTAGTTATTATGAACTCTGACGCCAAATGGGGAAGTGAAGTCAGAGAGCATAAGTCAGTCGACAAACACTGTTCCACTCCAGCTCTGCACCCGTCAGTGGTAAGTGGCAAACCCAAGGTCACGCAGAATATTTTTGGTTGCAAATGACAGAAACTGAAATTCACCAGGCAAAGGGTGATGGGGTGGCTTTCATGCTTGCAGGGAGGAAAAGGGTCACCTGGGCTCTGAAGATGAATAAAGTGGGGGACTCAGTGTCCCCTGGGGGTTCACTTGTCCATCCCTGTAGCAGACTCCCTTCCTTTATCAAAATCATCATCTCGTCCAGCATTTTCCCACGTAGGCCACCCGCAGGGGGAGAGCCTCACCTCCCACCACCAGACACTCTCTCTTTCCTGGGTTCAAAAGTCCCACAGAAGGCCTCAGAGGGTCCCTGAGCATTAAGTTGTCATTCTGGACCAATCAAGTGAGGAGCAAGAAGAGCAAGACTGATTAGCTCAGTGTGGAGTCAGTTCCACCCCCAGGGCCAATCAACAAGAAAGCCAGCTCTGTGTGAAGAGGTGAGAGCAGGGAGAGAGAAGTCCCCAGGAAATGAGATTGCCGGCTCTGTGCAAACAAGAGATGTCTTAGTTTGGCTTTCCCCAAAGCCAAGCCTGAGACAAAGATTTGCATGCAAATTGTTTATTTGGGAGGAATATCGGCAGGGGAACTGGGAATGGGAAGTGAGCAGAGAAGGGAGAGAAGTTAATGAGGGCTGTGCAGGGGGACACGGTGACTTCCATGGGCAGCCGAGCTGAATCCTGCTGCGGGCCTCTGGGGGACAGTGGAACAGGGCCTCTTGGTTGTGTCAGCCCAAGAGTGAGGAGGCTGGAGAATCTGTCCCCTCGTTTTATCACTCACAGCTCGATGGCTGTTCCCCATGGGGCATCAATTTGCTGACAGGCAGAGAAGTCCCAGAAGGCCAGATAGCCCCAGGCAGTGTGGCAGGTGGTGGCCACTGGACCCGGGGCCTGCCTGCTGTCAATCAGCACGCTTGCAGAGTTCTGTCAATCACTGAAAGGAAGCATTCAGGGAGGTGGTGGGGTGGATACCCAGCACCTGCGCCACGGACGGACCACTGGATGGAACGAGGTTTCAAATCCAGATCTGAATGTTTCCAGCAAGTCACGCGGTCCCCATCCTAAACCACGACTGAGCAGAGTTCTGAGCACCCAGGCCAGAATCCAAAAGGGAAGTCCTTGGCCCTACAACTTCTGGTCAGCAGAGGGGAATGTGGTGGCCAGAGCCCAAAGCTTCAGGAACTGCCCACAAGCCCCCAGTGTTCTACAAGGAGGTCACTCGCTACAGAGGGCACTCGCTGCCTGAGACCATGGATTCACTGGGCCTCCAGGTTCAAGGACGTGGGTCTGGCTGCTGCCACACTCCAGCCTACCCTGAGCCTCCCAAATGGTAGGAAGAGACCCAGGGGCACTCCCCAGTCCCAGCCCCCTTGAGCTGGGAGCATAGACAGAACTGGAGGGGTCAGCCTGGAGGCCCAGGAAGGGCAGCAGGTCTTCTCCCAGGAGAAGAGCAACAACACTAGTCCCCACCTGTAGCCCTGGGGGGGGTGGGGGTGGCGGGGGCTGCCTGCAGACCAGAGAGCAAACTCCTGGAGCTTGCCAAGTGTCACCCTGCATCCAGGGGCCCTGCCCTCACTCCCCACAGCCCCCTTGCACCCAACAGAAAGGAAACAAAGCCTCAGAGAGGAAACTGACTTGCCCAGGGCCACACAGCCAAGGAGGAGCAATGGGATCGGCCGAGGTCTGTGTGGGGCCTGAATGTCCCGGAGCTCTGGCTCTCCTGTCGTGCCTACCCCCTCCCTCCCCACCCACCTCCTTCCCACACTCCTATGCCCCCTCCCATCTCTGCACAGGACCCATCCTGGAGCCTCCCAGGAAGCCCCCCAGGGAAACACCCCATTCCCACTCAACCATTTCCCAGAAGAAACCAAAGCTGCTTCAGCACAGGCCGAGCCGGTGTCTGTGAGGAGCAGGCTCTGGGGCTCTCCTCTGCCCAGCCCAGGCCCAGCACAGAAGCAGATCATTGACAGAGATCTCAGGAGGCTGGGCCCTGCCCCTCAGCCAGACCCTGCAACAGCTGAGCGGCCCCCACTCTGCTCCAGGATGAAAGCAGCTCTGAGCAGGAGCATCTTCGGCATCTCTGTGTCCTTCAGGGATGGCGGACTAGACTTCTAATGCCAAGGTGGGCATCCCTCTCCCTCCATCCCCTCTTAGTAGAGCTACACAGGCTCATCCAGACCCATCACCTGATAATGACAGAAAGAAAACCTGTAATACCAGGGGCTTGTGAGGCTGAGGTAGGAGGATTGTGAGTCCAAAGCCAGCCTCAGCAATTTAGCAAGACCCTAAGCAACTTAGCAAGACCCTGTCTCTAGGTAAAAAATATTTTTTAAAAAAGGGCTGGGGAGGCAGCTCAGTGGTTAAGCACCCTGGGTTCAATCCCTTGTAAAGAGCAGTGACAGAGAGTGGAAGAGCAGTATCTGAGATTAGGGTCTCTGATGACTTCATGGCTGTGGCATGCTTGGTGCCTGGGAAAGTTTCTGTGCAAAGATGCAGGATCCTAGCTGCTATGATAATGCCCTTCATGAGGAGACTCTGTGCTAGAGTCTTATCAGCCTCAACCTTGATCTCAGGCACTCAGCTCCTGGCAACAGAGGAGATTTTTTGCTAAACAACCACAATGTTTCACTAGTTCTGCTGCTCCTGAACCTGCCTGCATAACAGTAACTTTAAACAATGGCCTTTCTTGAGAGCTACACAAAGCTCCTAACATTGCATATTGCAACTGTAGAATGTAACTGCAGAATAAGCTGCATAGATGTTTCTAGCTCTGTAACTTTCATCAATACAAAGAATGATGCTGAGGGCTGGGGATGTGGCTCAAGTTGTAGCACGCCTGGCATGCGTGCGGCCCGGGTTCGATTCTCAGCACCACATACAAACAAAGATGTTGTGTCTGCCAATAACTAAAAAATAAATATTAAAATTCTCTCTCTCTCTTTCTCTCTCTCCCTCTCTCACTCTCTTAAAAAAAAAAAAAAAGAATGATGCTGAGGCTGGGGTTGTGACTCAGAGCACTCGTCTAGCATGTGCAAGGCTCTGAGTTCGATCCTCAGCACCACAGAAAAATAAATAAATAAAATAAAGGTATTGTGCCCAACGACAACTAAGAAATAAATATTTTAAAAAAGAATGATGCTTGCATAGTCTTTAATATGATAATGAGACATATGTAAATAAAGGTTTCTGGCAGAATTCTTTAGACCTGCCTCTCCATCAAAGAGCAGTGCTCCACCTGACCCCAACTATATCCTCACAATCTACGTGTGTGAGTCTTTATTTTTCTTATCCCCCTTTGCCCCTTGCCAGAACCTGCTAGATTGACCATGCTGGTCATGGAAATTCCTGGTACCAAGGAAGGAATAAGAGAGAGAAAGAAAGGAGAGAGAAAGAAAATAGAAAGCAGCATAAATTCAGTCTTGCTCCAGATACTGTCCCAGCTGACAATAACAGCTCACATTTATTAGGTACTTATTACCATCCAAGCATATATGTTTTACATATTTCTATTTATCTAATCCTCACAATATTCCTATGGAGTAGGAACTTTAGTGGCCCCACATTCCAGATGAAGAAACTGAGGCCCAGAAAAGCTAATAAACTTGCCTGGATTGCACAGCCTGCAAGCAGAACTGCTATTAGAATTCAGGCAGCCAGGCTCCAAGGCCCATGCTCTTTACATAGTGATGCTTCAACACTTGGGCCTAAGGATCTGGCAAGGTTCCTGGCTCCTTTACTCTTTTTTTTTTGGGCTGGGGATGTGGCTCAAGCGGTAGCGCGCTCGTCTGGAATGCGTGCGGCCTGGGTTCGATCCTCAGCACCACATACCAACAAAGATGTTGTGTCCGCCGAGAACTAAAAAAATAAATAAATAAATATTAAAAAAAAAAAAAAAAAAAAAAAAAAAACACTTGGGCCTAAGGATCTGGCAAGGTTCCTGGCTCCTTTACTCTTTTTTTTTTGGGGGGGGGTGGTAATAGGGATTGAACCCAGGGGCACTTAACCTAAGCCACATCCCCAACCCTTTTGATTTTTTTTATTTTGAGACAGGATCTCGCTAAGTTGCTTAAGGTCTCACTAAGTTGCTGAAGCTAGTCTCAAAATTGTGATCCTCCTGCCTCAGCCTCCCCAGCAGCAGGGTTTCAGAAGTGTACCATCACTCCCAGCTGGCTCCTTTAGTTTTGATAAACAGAATTATTCATTCATTCATCCATCATCAAATATTCATTAAGCACCTACTAGGTGCCCAGTAAAATACCTAATGGTTGAAGGAAACATGATTCCACCTCTGAGCCTGGGCCTCTTAAGATCAGTCTAAAGGAGGAGGAAAGACATTAAGGACACAAACACACCAATAACTCTGAGAGCCAGGGGATTGTGTAATGGAGAACTAGACTTAGTTTGCAGGGCAGGAAAAGCTCTTCTGAGAGAGCAACATTTAAATTGAGGCCTCAATTCAATGCTGGCTCAGAGAAAATGAGGAAAAGCACATCAAAGCATATGCAAAGGCCCTGAGGTGGGAAAGAGATGCTGATATTTAAGTCAGAGAAGGCAGCCAGCATGGCTGAACCGAAGACTAAAAACGGCTGAGGGCAAAGAAGCCAGCTCATGTGGGACTGTCCCACATGAGCGAGGAAGAGCCTTGGGGAACCACCAAAAGGCCTTGAACAGATTTTTAAGTACGATTTGCATTTTCGAAAGAGGTTCTACTGTATGTAGGGAGCTGAATGGAGATGAGCACAGCCGGAGAGAGGTGTTATTATGTAAGGCATTAGGCCTCGTTTGGCACAGGGAAGGTGCTCAGCAGTGGAGCCGGTGTTACTCCAGCCCGCCTCTGTTTTCCAACCTTTCCTCCTGTCCCAGGTGGGGGAAGTGGGCACCACCCTGGCATGCCACCCTAGGCCAACCGCCTCATTCCCCAGGAGCAGAGGGTCACTTCCACTTGGGAACAGGCGCTTTCATGGTGGGCTAGCCAGGAAGAGGCCAGGGAGCACATGCACACCACCCTGGCCTGGCGCATTCACAGGGAGCCCCTGAGGATGGGGCAGACCAATTCCCACCCACAGGGGAGGAACAGGGAGGACCAGCAGGGTGCCCTGGCCCTGCCCCCGCCTGAGGCTGACCCTGGGGGTGGGGAAGCCAGGGTCACTATTCAGAGCAGAACCTGGGGGAGTAGGTGGGTCTCATCTTTAGGCACCAGCACTTTCTCTGCCCGGCCCTTGTCCCCGCCCATCTGCTGACACAGCTCCGGTGAAAGTGGTTTCTCTGCGGCCTGCATTCCCTTCCGTGATCTGCTTCCCTCCCCAGAGCAGATCCTCCATCTCTGATCATTCCTTCTCCTCCGCGGGCTCCTCTTTCTCTGCAGCTTCCTCCCAGGGCAATGCTCCCCAGAGCTCTGCTGGGGCCCCACCCTTCCAGTCCTGTGTCTCCTCCTGCCCCGAGGTGCTGCCTCCTGCTGGCCGTGGGTGGTCAGTGCGTTCCCCCCTGCACCAGAGCTTACCCACTAGAACCAGCCTCTGTGGCCGATCTCCGCCTCTCCTGCCCACAGCCGCCTCTCCTCCCCCAGTCCTGCTTCCTACCAGTGGACCCACCACCTGCCCGGTCACCATCACCAGGCCCGAGCCTGCCAGTTGTACTTACCAGCTGTTTTCCAAATCTAGCCCTCCTCTCACCTGTGCCTTAAATCCCTGCAGCAAGGACAGACGGCGGCTTCCATAGTGACATTCGCAGGTTTCCATACTGAGAATTTGCCCACTCACTCAAGTTTGTTGGTGACCCCAAAATCCACACCCCAGGCACTTTGTGGCCATGCACCGCAGGAGAAGAGGTGAGGAATTGGAGCACCTCCCCTGCCCCCATGCGGTGGACTGTCCCCAGCTGAGGTCGCCCAACTGCCTTCTCTCTGCTCTCTCTGCTCTTGTTCGGTAAATACACGTCTTGCCGGAGGTCCTTTAGTACCACATTTTTCTCATTTTTGTGCTTTTGGTTGGTGATTTTATTGCTTCAAATGGCCCCAAGCACAGAGCCCGAAGCACTGTGGGTGTTCCCAAGCCCAGGGAGGCTGGATGCCCCTCGGGGAGGAAACCCGTGGGGTGGATGAGCTCTGTCCAGGCCTGAGCTACTGAGGTGCTGGCCTCAGTTAATGTTAATGAATCACCGATCTCTATTAAGTAGGATGTCATTAAACAGAAACACGGAAGACAAGGCTGTGTATTGATCAGCTGGAAACCTTGTAAACAGGCTTACAGGAACTTAACCTGGTTCTTCCCCAGGGAGCTGTGGTCACTGTGTGCTAACTTGGTACTCACCGTGACTGCCTTGGCTGATGAGAACCCAGGTTACCAATGTGTCCACGTCGCTTCTCGGCTTGGAACTCCCCATGTCTCTCTTTGCACCCAACATGAATCCAAATTCCTTGGCATGACATTCCAGGTCCTCCACAGCCCAGAGGCCCCTGCCGACCACCAGGCACATTGCCAAGTGGTTCCCCCACAGTGGCCCCAGCTCCCTCCTCCCTCACATTTCCCAGAGGCCCTCTGCACACTGTCCAGGCCTCGAAGGCCCCTCCTCCTGAGCTCCTCTTGGTGAACTCCTACACATCCTTCAAGACCCAGCCTGAACGTCACCACTCGGGTGTCCCTCTGACAGAAACTGACACTCGTTCTTTGCACCTTTGATAGCTCTTCTCACATATTGTAACTGATCTGTTAAGGTGTCCTTCCTCCTGTGTGTGGCAGTAGTTTTTTGGGAATGGGGGGGAGGGTGTACATGATTCTCCAGGCACTGCTCTGCCACCAGGGGTACAGCCGTGAATCAAAACCAATCCCTGGGAGTGCACCACGGTGCCCACAGGGTGGCCAGTCTGTGAGAGCGCATATGCACGGGGCTCATGGTGCCTGCTGTGGACACTCCGTGGACTTCACTCCAGCCCCATGTCATATCTGCTGCCAGGCCTAAGACCCACGGACTGCACCTGCGCACAGGCCAGGAGCCTCCCCCGGCGCTCTGCCCCCTCCCACAGCCCCAGCCGGGCTCCGAGTTGGCCTTTTAAGCCCAAAGACAACATCTGCCCAAACGAGATGATCTCTAATGAGCAGGTCCAGCTCTCCTCCTTTCTCCTCTGCCTTCCCCACATCTCAGAAGAAAAGGGGTAGATATTTTTAAAAGGAAGAGAAAGTGACATTTTTTGAGTATCCCTCCCCCCGCCACGTGCCAGGCTGGGCAGTTTGGGAGGCAGCTGTGGGAAGACTTCCTTTGAGTCAGATGCCCTGCTGAGCACTTCCACGCCCAGGCTGCGGGGATCACTGCACCCACCCTAGGATGCAGGCGATATTTTCCCTTTTTAGGGTGAAGTGGCTGAGATGCCACAGCAAGAAAGTGGCAGAGCCAGGACTCAGGCCTCACCCTCTGTGCATCCAGTCACTGCACGTCACAAAGTCTTCTCAGGACACCCCTCGTGGGAGCAGCATGTCTCTCTGTACAGGGGAGGAACCAGATAAATCACCCAGATCAAAAACCAGGAATGAGATTTAAAATCTGGGTGTGAGATCCAGACACAGGAGTGTGCACTCCAGAGGAGGAGATGTGGACTCCAGCTGCGGAGATACTGGGCCCAGACTGGACCCCTCCAAGGTTCACAGGAGTTAGCCAGTTAAGGAGGAAGTGGGGAGAATGGCGTCCTGGGGGTGGGGTGGGGGGGACAATTGGGAGAGACCAGAAACAAGAGTCAGAGGCGTAGGATTTCCAAAGCCCCTGGGCCCCTGAGGAAGGAAGGCCACTCAGAAACAACCAGAGAGACAAGAACCTGAACAGCAGCCCACAGAAGCCAGAGGAGGCCTAAGAGTCAGCAGTGAAGCATTTCAGAAGAATGAGAGGGTATGACAGGCTTTAGGTGCTCCCATACAAGCCCCGGGATACCATGAGCAGAGGGTCATAGTGGACCTATGTTTCTCCCCTGAGAAGCCAGGATTCTGGGTTCAACACCCTCAGAGGAGTGAACCCCTAAGTTTTCTGAGCCTCATGAGAGGCTGTCTGGGAGGCTGAAGCCCATCCAATGGCAGTGCCGGCTGCAGCTCCTCCTCCCGCAGCAAGTCTGCCACACCCAGGCTGCTCTGGAGGCTCTGACCCAGGAATGAGCTTCCCAAGAAACCCTCCTGACATGAAGTCTGGCTGCTTGCTGAATCCCACCGCCCGCTGCCAGGAGCAGCTACCAGGAGAGCCCTGAGGAGCAGCCACTCAGGTAGAGGCTTCTAAGTCCAGATGTGCCTGTCCCCAGCCCACCTGGCAGGGGAGACTTCTCTGGTGCCCTGTGGGGAGGTGGGCTGAACACATGGGCCACCCTGGGTCCTAATCGCGGGGGAATGAAGGGCTCCTCCCTCTTCCCTAGGCTCTTCCTGATCTCCCCAGCCAGGTCTAGGTGGGAGCCAGGAGCTGAGTGGGAGAGGGGCTGAGGGGGGGCCTGGAGCTCAGCTCTGCCTGGGCCTGCAGCGTCCCGCCCACCCCACCCCAAGCCGGCTGGACTAGCAGAGAGCCCCTGGGGGCTCAGGGCTGGGGCCTGCCGGGTGCTCCTGGGAACCTGCCCGGCCCACCCACTTCAGGCAGGACTGAGCAGACACACAGATGACTCAGAGCAGGGGCCACACGGCCTAGAAGTAGGTGGTGAGGAGACACGGGGTGCAGAGCAGAGACTCCCAGCCTCCACCAGGTGGAGGAAGGCTTGCTCATGGCAGGCAGCTCTCAGAAACTTAAGGACAGGCCCAGCCCGAGATAGGGCAGTTCCCAGAGGGTGGGTTCCTGAGCCGGCTGCCTGGGTTCAAGTCCCCGCTCCAGGGCTTACTCCTTACAGTGAGCAAACTGATAACACATCCCCACCCCCACCCCGCCCTCGGCTTCCCTCCTCAGCAATCAAGCAGGGCCCACGATGGCCCGGGACCTCCCCCTGGACCAGCGCCCCTTAGTGCAAGAGGCTGAGCCCACAGGCTCCCTGAGGTCCTGGGTGTGCAGCAGGTGAGACCACAGTGCATGGGTCTCAGGCAGAGGCCTCCTGAGAGAGGAGGAGGGCACCCCTCGCCCTGCACAGCAGTCCCCTTCCTTAACTGAAGGCCAGTCTGCCTCTGTGTGTTTCCTCATGCCAAATGCACCAGCCGAGTAAACGGGAAAGCACTCCCGTGCCTCCATCAGACACGAGTCGGGAAGGAACGGGGTTCTGCCGTCCAAGGAGTTGAGACAATACTATGTATTTTTTGTCCCTCTTTTGGAGAATCACACAGGGGATTTATTAGCATGGTTGAGTAAAGGGACCTCTCTCATGCCGCTGAACCCTGGGTTTCACCGACTTTTCATGAACTCAGAACCCTCTTCTCTGGCTACTCGTATTGCCAAGATTGCCAGCGGGTGGGACAGGGTTCCACGGAACACTGGTATGGGAAACGCTGGACTGCCAGGCTACTTTGGTTGGCCCAGGGCATCTCCAGGTCAGCTGGCTTCCAGAGAGTCACACCTGAGCAGAGGGCACTGCCTGGATGTACTGAAGGCTGAACTAGATGGGGACAGGTTCCCCTTTGCAGGGGGGCTCTCTGCAGGGAGAGGGCCGGGCTCAGGGCTCAGCAAAGAAAGAGGTCACCCAGGCTGAGGCCCCCGAGGAGGGGTCAGGGTTGGAAGAGAGAGAGGGCAGCAGGTCCCAACCCCGCACGTCTTCACTCTTTACGACCCTGAGAGGAGTGAGCGGCCCCTGGACCCACCTTGGCTGCCTTATGGGTAGAGCTGGGTTCTGGCTTCACCACCTGAGCCCACTTCCAGCTCTGCTCTGACTGGTGTAGTCTTCTCTACCCCTCTCCACCTCAGTTTCCCTCATCTGTAAAATGGGGACGGTATCAGACCCCAGCTCTCTCCAGGGTAGAAGGAGTGGAACACGTAGAGGACGGTGATGTCCACGCCGCGTCCCTCGGACAGCCTCCCAGTGAGTATCCGCAAATGTGGGAAATGACTCTTCTCGTCTCCCTGCAGTGGCTTCTGACACGTGGGTCCACCATGAACTGGGGGATCTTCGAGGGAATCCTGAGCGGGGTCAACAAGTACTCCACAGCCTTTGGGCGCA
The DNA here is from genome assembly GCF_045843805.1 of Urocitellus parryii. Taxonomy (NCBI): domain Eukaryota; kingdom Metazoa; phylum Chordata; class Mammalia; order Rodentia; family Sciuridae; genus Urocitellus; species Urocitellus parryii. Next base: position 21,846,841 of record NC_135541.1, read on the forward strand.
TCTGGCTGTCCCTGGTCTTCATCTTCCGCCTGCTGGTCTACCTGGTGACGGCCGAGCGCGTGTGGAGTGATGACCACAAGGACTTCGACTGCAACACCCGCCAGCCCGGCTGCTCCAACGTCTGCTTCGACCAGTTCTTCCCCGTGTCCCACGTGCGCCTCTGGGCCCTGCAGCTCATCCTGGTCACCTGCCCCTCGCTGCTCGTGGTCATGCACGTGGCCTACCGAGAGGCCCGGGAGAAGAAGCACCGGGAGACAGCTGGGGGGGGCGGCGGGCGCCTCTACCTGAACCCCGGCAAGAAGCAGGGCGGGCTGTGGTGGACCTACGTCTGCAGCCTGGTGTTCAAGGCCGGCGTGGACGCCGCCTTCCTCTACGTGTTCCACTCCTTCTACCCCCAATACACCCTCCCTCCCGTGGTCAAGTGCCACGCGGCCCCCTGTCCCAACACAGTGGACTGCTTCATCTCCAAGCCCTCGGAGAAGAACATCTTCACTTTCTTCATGGTGGCCACGGCCGTCGTCTGCATCCTGCTCAATCTCGTGGAGCTGGCCTACCTGGTGAGCAAGAGGTGTCGTGAGTGCCTGGCAGCACGCAGAGCAAGGGCCACACACGAGGGACATCACCCGGACTGTGTCACCTCGAAGGACCTCCTCTCGGACAACCTCATCTATCTGGGCTCAGACCCTCACCCCCTTCTCTTGCCAGACCACCCCCAAGACTACGCGAAGAAAACCATCCTGTGAGGGACGGGCTGGACGGGACTGGCGGGGAGCCCTGGGTCGGAAAGTTCCAGCATCTCTCATCGATGGGGGCAAAGGGAGGATTCAGAAGGCCTGGGATCCGGTCCCTACCCCTCAACTCTGGCCACTGCTCCAGCAGTTGGCCTTAGGCACATCTAAAGATCCTGAGGGCCACCTCCCAGGACCATAGTGAGGAGGGGTATCAAAGGAGATCAGACGGGCCAGCCACCCCCCCCATGCGCATGGCCCACCAACAAGGCTTAATAAAGGTCAATGCATTCATTGATTCAAGGTACCCTTGGTCATTTGGGCTTTGTCACCCTCACCAGGTCACTGTCTCAATCTCTGGGATGCACTTGACTGGGTCAGATGAGGAGCCATCCTCTCCTCCAGAGAAGGGGTGCTCCGGCTCTGCTGGAGACCAAGCCACGTGCTCATGCTCAAGGCTGGCCCTCAGCCCTCGAGGGTTGTCTACGGAGGTCATGGAGCTCAGCGTGGGGGTGGCTGTGCTGCAATGGGAAGTCCCCGGATTGTAGGTGCGCACACCTGTAGTCAGGCACAAGCACCAACAGGACTCTGGGGAGGTGGCTTCAACCCTCCTCCAAAATGGGTTAATAACGCCCAGCCTGTCGAGTTCTGTGAGCACTCATGAGTTCATGGCTGTGGACGGGGTTAGCTGGCTGTAAAAGGCCACATAAATGTTAATCATTGCTATTAGGAAGCACTCGATAAATGCTTGTGGGAAATGAGGCACAGGGGCCCCTCCCTGGCTGCTCATTAACCTTCACTGTGCCAGCCAGACGCAGGCCCAGGGTCCTCTGCAGCCCCAGTGGGTACCCCATGTCCCTGAAGGCCTTACCCACTTACCCAGAAGCACAGAGGCCCAGGTCCACAGGGAACGGAGAGTGAGGCTGAGTCTGGGCCCCTGACAACTGGGGCATTTCATGCTGCCAACCTGCATTCCTTGCCTCAAGCAGGGCAGCAGGTGCCCATCTAGAAAGGCCACGGCCGGCCCCTCCCATCCCCCCTGTGCAAGCCAAAGGCAGCTCAAGATCTGATCCCCAGAAAAATCCCCACCAGGGTAGGACATGCGCGGTCCTGGGCTGAATCAAAATTGCCCCTTTCTGTAGATGTCAGCTGCTGAGGACGTCAGAACCAGGCTTCCAGAATAAAGGGCAGGAGAGGGCCTTGGGGACAAGAGGGTGTGGGAAATGAGGCTGAAGGAAGGAGAAGGGTCAGTGCCGCTGGTGCCATCCTGGGCCTGGGCATGATCGCACCAGGCCCTGTTCTCCCACTGCAGTCTCACCCACATGCCTCCGCAAGGTTAGGGAGAAGGCGTAGGCCAGGAGAGGAGCGCCCCGGTGTTTGCTCTGAATATGTGCCCGGGGAAGTCCGCCCGCCGGCCTGCCCTACCCACCCACCCGGATCACTCTCGCCTGGCTCATTGGCTCAGAAAGCCCCACCCCACTCAAAAGCGAGGAACAAAAGCTGCCTCCGGGAGGCCCTCAGGCAGACGGACAAGCCAGGGACAGGAGAGCAGCCACTGGACTCGAGAAGGGTGAGGACCTAACAGGGCAGGAGACAGGGCCAGGAAGATGGGGCCAGCAGGGCTTGAGGAAACCCCTGGGAGCTGGGGCTGGGGGCCAGAGTACAGGGGTGAGGGTCCCTGGAGAACCCCAGGGGAACTCCAAGGAGGGGAAGGAATACCCTGCCAGACCAAAGGGAGGCCAGAGGCCCGGGGAAGAGATGAAGAGGGGTCGGAAGGTGTGGGGCTTCGCTGCAGTTGAACCAACATGTATTGCGTGTTCACTGGGCCAGACCCAGAGCTGGGTCGTGGGGACAGATGAATGAGATGCAGTCTGACAAGAAAGACAGGTGAACGTGGCCTGCCGTGGAAGGGTGCTGGGCAGGTGTCCCAGGGGTTTGGTGCCTAACAAGGCTGAGTTAGAGACAGGAGAGGGCAGGCCCGTGGGATGGAATAGGATGAGACTCCAGATAAGAGGTGGTGGATGTTGACAGACACAGAACACGGCCAGGACGAGGAGAGCAGGAGAGGTAGCCAGCCAAGGCCGCCCAGCCGTCAGAGAAGGGGAGTCTCGGAGAAAGAAAAGCAATGGTGGGCTACACACCGTGCCAGGGTCCAGCCGGTGCCCATCCCTGGTCTTCCCTGGAGCTCAAACAGTTGGAATTCCAGAGGAACCCACTTGTGGTCGAGACCGTCAGTGTTCCGGCGCCAAGGCAGGGAGGTGGCAGGGATGATGCCAAGCCACCACAATTTCAAAGGGCTCTGTTGAGTGTAGGAGGGGATGTCTGGGAAGCTTCCTGGAGCCAAGGAGGAGGAGTGAGGATGGAGATTGTCCTGGGAGCTACGTAGGCGCAGATGCGGACATGCCCGGTGTGGGGCCTGGCACCTGTTGGCATTCAGTCAAAGCTGGATTCATCTGACAACCCTAAAGGATGCATCCTCACACCTCCTGCCTGGTCCAGCCTGGCCAGGGGTCCTTCAGGGGAGGGGGTCATTCATTCTCTTCGAAAGTCCTGGGGTAAGAGAGGCTGGCCGGCCTGTGGGGCAGCATGATTACTCTCACGTGTATTTATTACTTTGTAGAATAAAATAATCCCTGATTCCCCAACCTGAAGACAAAGGTTCAAGACCAGCTCTGCTACATCCAGCTGTGGGACCCAGGCAGGTGCCTCTGGGCTCACCTCCCTGTGACATGGGGGTGATGGCCATGCCTCCCCCTGCAAGTCCTTGTGAGTGAGACACCATGACCCCGTGGTTGTGAACCGGTATTGTCCCCCGCATCGTACTCCAGGGTGCCCGTTTCCAGGTGTTCCCAGGCTCCCAAGACCTGAGTGGGTGGCACCTAGGTGTAGACCCGCCGGTGTGAGGCACCGAGGAAGCCATCAGCATGAACTGGACCTTCCTGCAAAGCCTCCTGAGCGGCGTGAACAAGTACTCCACGGCGCTGGGCCGCATCTGGCTGTCGGTGGTCTTCATCTTCCGCGTGCTGGTGTACGTGGTGGCGGCCGAGGAGGTGTGGGACGACGAGCAGAAGGACTTCGTCTGCAACACCAAGCAGCCCGGCTGCCCCAACGTCTGCTACGACGAGTTCTTCCCCGTGTCCCACGTGCGCCTCTGGGCCCTGCAGCTCATCCTGGTCACCTGTCCCTCGCTGCTCGTGGTCATGCACGTGGCCTACCGCGAGGAGCGCGAGCGGAGGCACCGCCTGAGACACGGGCCCGGGGCGGCGCCGCTGTACAGCAACCTGAGCAAGAAGCGCGGCGGGCTGTGGTGGACCTACCTGCTGAGCCTCATCTTCAAGGCCGCCGTGGACGCGGGCTTCCTGTACATCTTCCACCGCCTCTACCAGGATTATGACATGCCGCGCGTGGTGGCCTGCTCGGTGGATCCCTGCCCCCACACCGTGGACTGCTACATCTCCCGGCCCACGGAGAAGAAGGTCTTCACCTACTTCATGGTGGCCACCGCGGCCATCTGCATCCTGCTCAACCTCAGTGAGGTCACCTACCTGGTGAGCAAGAGGTGCATGGAGATCCTCGGCCCCCGGCGCCAGAAGTCTCGGCGCCGAAGTCGTCTACCCGACACGTGCCCACCATATGTGGTCTCCCAGGGAGGGCACCCCCAAGATGGGAACTCTGTCCTAATAAAGGCAGGGTTCACCCCAATAGATGCAGGTGGGTATCCATAACCTGCAAGATCAGCAGATAGGATCCCCAGATCCCCTGGCTGTCCCCTAAGGAAAATGGACCAAGGCAGTGACATCTTCTGTAGAGCAGGTAGGTGGCTGTGGGGGCTCAGGAAGCTCACCCAGGAGCCAGGATGCAGTGGAGGGGTACGGTTTTGGTGCCGGGGTCCCAGTGGGGATTTTGTATAAGACAACAGGTTACGTCAAACCTGTTAATAAACATGATTTTCCAAGTACTTGCAGCCCCAGTGAAGAGTGGTGGGTAAGGAAGTACGGGAATTCCCATGGACCTCAGAGAGGGGCCCCAGACGACTCAATGGTCCTCTGAGCCCCAGAACCTCAAATCCTCCTGTCACTCCCCACCCCACCCACTCACACACATTGTGCCACCAGAATGTGAAGGGGAATGCCCAAAGGCAGGGGCTACACCAGGGGCCTCATGACGCTGCCACCAGCTGACCAAGGCAGGAGAAGAGGGAGGCATGGGGACCCTGTGCCCACAGGAGCTCCTTCCCACGGAGTGTCCCTCAGATGAATGCAAAGCATGTGACTCCAGAGGCCTCCGCCTCCCAGGTCTGACCTCCCCAGCTCTGCCCAGTACGGGTCCCTGGTAGGGGAGTTCCTGAGGGTGGGAGTGAACCTGGAACAAGGGCAGAATGGAATTTCCCAGGCTGTCCAGGAGATGTGTCCCCAGGCGGGTCCTTGGATCGATGGCAGTTCCCTTCTTCTCACCCCCATGTACTGCCTGAGCAGCCTCATCCTCCCCCACCCCAGTCCGCAGGCCTCCATGATTCAGGACCATGCTTTCAGCCTGAACCTGCCCCTGAGTCCCACCAGTTGCCACTAAACAGCCCTCTAGGGGACCCACAGTCACCTCATACCCCCTGCAACTCCAAAGGGACCCCATCATCTTCCCCCAAACCTGCCTCCTCTCAAAGTCCCCACTCCACTCATGAAGGGCATTGCCATCCCCCCACCCCACTGTCCAAGCCGGGAGCTGTCCTGTCCTGCTGATCCCCCCAGCCTTCACACCTGCGTCCCAACACAGCACTCCCAGCTCCAAACAACCCCCAAATCTGTCCCCTTCCACCCCCAGCCTCACCCCCGCCTCTCAGGTCTGCCCTCCTCTCCAGGATGCAGTGATGGATCTCTTCATGAATCTGACCATGCCATTGTTCTCACTTTAAAAATCCTCCACCCCATCCCCGCATTGCCCTCAACCTGGTCCCGCAGCCCTCCACCTCGCCGGCTTCCTCTCTTCCCACCCACAATAATACGGAAGGCAGGTGGTTCCCGGGCCCACAGTCATGCTGTGGCAGGCCTCAGGCCTCTACCACGCTCCTCCCCTTCCGGCCTCCTCTGTGACCTGTCCTCAAACCCCAAGGACAGCCTCCCCACCTCCCCATGCGCCCGCCCGCCCAGGTGCTGCTCTCCTCTGCCCTTATCCCCGAATCGGGGTGGCCAGTTCCCCCCAGTGTCTCCCATCAGCCTGTGAACCCTTGAGGGCAGGATGCTGAGTCACCGGGTCCCTGCTGGCCTTCAATAAATGTTTGTTAAATGAGTAAATGAGCTGTGAGGTGCTTGGGGGAAGGACAGTGTGTCCTGTTTATCTGAACCTTCCACCACACCTAGCCCGGGAGGTCAGCAAAGTGGCTTCGTGTTTGATTGATTTGTTGTTTTACCTAAATCCAGCCTCAAAGTTTCATTTCTAGATGGGGAAACTTGGACCTAGAGAAGAGAGGGGTCCCTCCAGGCCCACTGGGTAGCCTCCATGCCCACCCCGAATATGGGACAAAATCAGAGGTCACCCCCTCTCGAGTCAAGTTCCCAGAGGCAGAGCCAGAGGCAGGGATCTGGTGCAGGTGAAAGAAGCTGTAGGGAAGCCAGTCAGAGCTGAGGCTGAACTGGGCAGGAAGGGCACCAGCCCGCAGCCTGATCAGTGCGGTGAGGGGGATTTAGATCATAAATCTCACCATCAACTTGTCTCCCTCTGGAGGCCAGGACACTGGACTTGTGATAGCGGGATGGCCAGCTGAAAAGGGGGGCGGGGGGCTAGCTTTGGCACAGTTGAGGCTAATTCTCCAGGGTCTGCTATAACCCAGGAGCAGTTAATATTCACAGCAGCTGGGAAATGGGTGTCCTCCAGTAAAGGGGACATGGGCAGGGCACCATTTCCATCTATTGTTGCTGAAAGCTCCTGTCCCCGATGCCAATCCAATACCCAGGACACGGTTTTGAGAAAAAAGGATAAAGAAAGTTTGTTGCTTGGCTAGCAAAGGAGAAACACAGGGGACCCCTGTCCCAAAGGCTGTGATTCTGCCCATCAGCAGAAACAGGGGGCTTTTAAACAGTGACTCAAAGGCTACATTCCGCGTGTTCTCCGTCTGGAGTTGTAATTCGCTCGTGAATTTGGGAGACTGTCATTTCTGAAATCACTGGTACCATCCCCAAAGTGGGGATTACTTCATTCCTATGGTGGGTGTGTACTCAGGGCAGATAACGCTGTTTACATGGGGAAGAAAGGTAATCTCGGTTCCCCTGAGATGAGATTAGGGAGGAGCAGAGAGAGAGGAAGAGACAGAAACTCGTCCATTTTAAAAATCTGCTGCAGTGGCAGAGCAGCAAGGTTATATTCCAAGCGTAAAGTGGACACTGTGACAAGGGCACCACCTGTTAACTCCTGAGCCCAGGAGACAAAGGCAGCTTTTACCCCCAATTCAAACCAGAGCTGTGACCATCCAACCCAGGAGAGCAGGGCAGCACTCTTGACCAAACCAGATGGCCACACACTGCTCAGACAAAACAGCTCCCAAGTCCAGGCCAGAGGCCCAGATGCAACCAACTCGCATGAGAGTTTAGGAGTCCATTCCAGGGGCTGCTGGGGGGTCCTGCCTATGGTGAGCTCATCTCCTCCATGGATGCTACTCCCCAGAGGTCTCAAGTCCTAAGCCACAAGCCAGGTGGAGGCAGAACACCGCCTGAGACTGGCCAGAAGCTTCCAAAGGGAGCTGAAACTCAACTTGTAGGCCACACTTCGGCCATCGGACTGTCTCATCCTCAACCTCACTCAGGATCTCAAGCCCTGCCCACGGCGCTCTCCGCCCCTCAGACTCTGATCCGCCCCCATCTTCATGAAGAATCCCCACTTGTTCCTGCTACTGCCATTTTTCTCCGCCACCCACTTTCCTGTGCCCTTAGCTACTATTTACTCCTGACCCACGGCCAAGGGTCTTCTGGTGTCTTCCTGTGATCTGGGACTGTGGTAACCCCCTGTGCATTACTCTGTCCTTTTCATTCTGTGGCCTCCTCTCCTTCCAGAACATTCAGCTGCCCACTCCCAGGACCACAACCCACTTCACCCTACCATCTTCCATTGGATTCGGGCCAACAAATCCTGATTGCTAACTTTTACCTCACAGTTCTGTGTTGAGTGATGGGAAGAATCCGACAGGACTCCTGGCCTCATGAAGCTTACATTCTAGAGAAGACGACAGCTGCCAATCTCATGGCTCACTGGCGGAAGCACAGGGCATTGGCGGAGAGAGAAAGGAGGCTCTAATAGCCAGGCATCCGGGAAAGGGCTCCCTGGGACCTCTTACACTGAAGGAGGTGGGATTCCAGATGAGGGAACAGGGTATGCAAAGGAGAGCAAATCTGATGACAAAGATTGAAGGAAACCCAGATGGCTGTCAGTCGGGTGAGGGGCTGGAATCCGGGGTCGTGCAGGATCCTGCAAGTTTTGTTTATAAATCTCTGTTCGTGATATTTTTTGGACTTTAACCTAAAGACAATGACAGGCCCCGGAGAGATTTAGCAGGGAGAGGACATGATCCAATTTGCAGTGTCTCTGGTTACAACGTGGAGGCACAGAGGCAGGGCTACCTGTTTGGAACCTGATGCAATTGTCTGAGAGAGAAAAAACAAGGCCTGAACCAGGCAGGGCGTGTACGATGGGGATGGAAAGAAGTAGCTGGATTTAAGAAATGTTTATGGAGATAGAATCATAAAGATCGGGTGATTCCGTTGGGTGTGGGGATCAAGTCGAGGGAGGAATCAAAGTGACATCCAGGTTTCTGCCTCGGGGTGGTGGTGCCATTGACTGGAGTCGGGAGCCCCAGAGGAGGAGCAGGTTTGAGGAAGACGCCATGATTTCAGCTTCAAACACGTTGAGTCCGAGATTCAAAGGGAGGCATGGTTATTCCCTTCCATTCCTGGGCCATCAGAGCCGGGGCTGGTTGCCTTTCCAAGACTACATTGTTATCGTCCCTAGGGATCTCATGTCCATCAGGAAGTCCTCTCGGTTCCAGGAGAGATTAGACTTCCTCACTCCCACTCCACCCGTCCCACCCTCCCACGTGTGTGCGCTCACACCCTAGACCTTGTCTGTACCAGGAGCGGCCTCATCTCCCGTCTGGCTAGCCCACCCAGCCTCGTTCCCACTCCAGCAGTCCTCCTGCCCACCCACTGACCTGCCGGTCACCCCCTCCACAGCCTCCCTCCCCTCCTGTCCAGCTCAGACACCACAGGCCCCCAGACAGCCATGAATCCCTAGCTCTCCTCCACTCCTTTGCCTTTGTGTGCTCCTCCTGTGCTCACAAAGACCTGGCAAGACCCTCTCCATGTGGCATTTCCATGTGGCATCACCATACAACCAGACTGACTGGTCTCAACTTAGACTTCTGACCTCAAAGCTCAAATGGACACTCGGCATCTCAAAGAAATCCTACATTTTTCTAAAACTTGAATCTGATTCTCCCAGATGACTATATATCCTACCTTCTCCTCTTTCCTCAAACTGCCTTCTCCCAATCCGCCATTCCAGCCGACAGACGGGGTCCTGTGTCTCTGGGGCACAGGAGCCATAGCTGAGTGCTAGCACAGCGCCTCACCTCCACAGCCACCATGCCACCTCGCCGACAAGCGTGCCTGTCTGCTATGCCTTCTGTGACAGGGACAAAGCATCCCTGCTCCTGTGACAACGCCTCCACCAGGTTGCCAGGCTCCATCGTCTCTCACCTGCTCCAGACTGTGCAGCACAGTTGGTACCCTCTCCCCCAACTCACGATTTCCCTTTCTGCAAATATCCTATGATATGTTCATCTCTTTCTCTTTTTAATTCTCTCTTGACATCAACCCCATCCTTCTCCAGCTACTATCCCATTGACTAAACCCAAAATCCTCTAAAATTTACCTGCATAGGTCTCCATTTCCTCGTCACTTCATTCCAACCCATGATCTCCAAGGTCCCAAATCCAGTGGCCAGTTCTTCTGCCTCATCTTACCCCTGCAGCAACATCTGGCCATGAGAGCTCCTCCCTCAGCCCTGTCCTCTCTTGGCTCCCGGGCAGGTCCGGGCTTCCTCCCACCTCACCAACAGGCCTTGATGCCCATGGGCGTCTCTTCCTCCTCTCTAAACAAAGACCTCCCTGACCCAGTTCTCTGTACTCTTCTCTCCTCTACAGACATGTTCCCCTTGCTGATCTCGTCCAGTACATCTATAAGCTGATGACTCCCACCTCTATGAGTTTGGATGTAACCTCTCCATGGGTATCAGACTCATGGATCCGCTTTCATCTAACCCCTGATTCCCTGCACCAAGGACGACAGATTTATGTTCTCTCTCAGTCTTCCCCACCTTGGAAGATGTCATCTCCATCCACCCAGCTGCTCCATTCAAAAGCCTAGGAGTCTCTTTCCTCATAACGACGACGACACCCACACCATGGCCAAGTCACGTTGGCTATAATTCCAACATACATTCACTCCCTACCATCTCCAACCCCAGCCCAAGCCACTTGGTGTTTCGACACCTGGACACCTGCAGCAACTAGTCTCCCTGCCCCGACTCTTGCTCCTTTGAAATTCCTCTTCCACAGAACAGCCTGAAAGATCTTTCTGGCAAGTAAATCAAATCAATCGAGTCACTCCCTTGCTTTAAAACCCTCCAAGTGGCTTCCCATCAAGACCAGAAAAACAAAAAAATCAACCAAACCTTTCCAACTGCGGCCTGCAGGACCCTGCGTGGGTGGGCCCTGGCTTCCTCACCAAGCCCACATCCTTGGCTCCCCATTTTGGCCACACTCCCCTCCCAGTGACCTTCTCCTTCTCAGGGTCTTTGCACCTGCTCCTGCTGGCAAGGTCCTTCCCCTAGAGTCTCACACACCTGTCTCCTCAGCCTTCACATCGCAGATCAAACAGCCCCACTCCCAGAGCCTGCTTCTGACCGGCCCTCCCCAGAAGCACGCACCACACCAGCACTCTCTATCCCAGGCCTCATTTTGTCTCCTTTGTAGTTCATCCTAGCTGATGAAATTTTCTTATTCGTTTACAAGTTTATTCTTTTTATGTCCCCACAGAAGTGAGCTCCTAGAGCGGAGGGACTGACTCTGCTGTGCTCATCACAGGCTCCCCCTAACACCTTGACAGTGCTTGACATATAGTAAGCACTCAATAAAAAAGTGTCAACTGACTGACTGACTGATGGGCACCCAGGTGGAGACATCTAGCAAAAGGATCAACCAGGAGATACAGAGTTGGGAGTCAGCACAAATGCCAAAACAGAAGGGAAGATTTTGTTCCAAAATTACCCCTCATGTAGGAAGGGTTTGACTTATAATCAAGTCCCTACAAAGTGTTATGCATTATGGGGCATGATCTCAATTATTGCATTTTGAACAACAAAATGTTCTTTGGGGGAAACTCATTAGCCTGAAATAACCTCAATCAATGAAGTCTGGGATATTCATGGAGGTCACTTGGCAGAATCGGAAAATATGGAGGCAAAGACATTTCACAAAATCTCATCATTATTCCTAGGGTAGAACCTTACGACTGCAAGTTTTGTCTTTGTAAGCAAGCCCTTAAAAAAAAAAAAAAGACATACTTTAAAAACCATAGAGGAAGTGGTTATGTTGTGGAGAGAACAGACACACCCCCTGGATGATTTTTAAAATTTACGCACCTAATATCATGCAGCCTTTTGTGGCCAAGAATAAAACCTCCAGCTTCTCATAGAGATTCAAAAAGCATTATGACACAAATAACTTGGACAGAAATAAGGTTTTTGTGCTCTGTAAAATGTCGATGAGAACAAAACCCTAATATTGACCAGAATTGATGTTAATTGATGCTATTAAATAAAATGGCTCCATAAAATATGAGGAGAGGAAAAGCAATAATTCTTAATGTATTTTATACAATATATGACTTTCTAGGCTGGGGATGTGGCTCAAGCGGTAGCACGCTCGCCTGGCATGCGTGTGGCCCGGGTTCAATCCTCAGCACCACATACCAACAAAGATGTTGTGTCCGCCGAGAACTAAAAAATAAATATTAAAAAAAAATTATTAAAGAAAAACAATATATGACTTTCTAAAATATATATAGCAAATGAGGGTAATAGAGTACCTTCTTATTCTACCCACACTAGAAGGTTTTGTTTTGTTTTGTTTTGTTTTTTGTGGTGTGTGTTTGGTACTAGGGATTGAGACCATGGGGTCTTAACCATTGAGCTACATCCCCAGCCCTTTTTATTTTTTGACTCTTGATAGTTGCTGAGTGCCTTGCTAAATTTCTGAGGCTGGCTCCTCCTGCCTCAACCTCCCACGTCCCTGGGATTCCAGGCATGTGCCACCACTCCTGGCTAGAAGGTTATATATTCAGTTAGCCCCAAACTGTCTGCAGCGTCTTCTTATTGGGAGGAGGGAGGGCTGCCCTCTGTGGTGGGAGGTGATGAGCCTGGAGAGCGGGTGATGCTGTACAGAGATGCAGGGAGACCAGGAAAGATGCCCAAGGATGGAGGCTGAAAGGCCAAATGGAATGCAGGAAAGTCAGCCGAGCTTAGGTCAATAGGTGTCAACAAAGCCGAGGGACTATGAGTGTCACAGAGGAGGAAGAAGCCCAAGAGAAAGAAGTTTCTAGAAGGTGAAAGTGATCTTCAGAACCAAAGGCTGATGTGGGTCAAATTCAGTAAGGGTTGAAGTGAACTCAGTAGATTCACACAGTGGTACCTGAGACAGTAGAGTGGTCTGCAGAGATGGGACACAGGAAGAAGCCAGGTCCCAGTGAAGCGGGGGGACAGTGAGGGCCAAATAAATGGAGATGGCCAGCTTGGAAGAGAGTGTTGAAAGGGATATTTAAGAATATCTAATGGTATGAGGTTGGTAGGGGAAGGTCGAGGTCCCAAAGGGAGCTCAAGGGAATGGGATCCAAAGCCCCTGGGAGGCTCAGACTTGGACCAGAGAAGGACAGGTGTGAGACAGGTGCAAGGTCAGGTCATCCCACCATGGACTGCTGCTGCCGCCCAGCCCCCCACTTAGCTCCTCCACTCAGGACCTCACCGGCACCGCAGCCCTTCTCCCCGTCCACCAGCCGCTCCTCTGTTCCCCTCCTTCTGTATCCGGGTGAGGCCTGAGCACCACAGCATCTCTGACATCACCCTCATCTCACGTGCCAACAGATGCCTGCATCTCCCCTGGACCACAGCAGGGATGGCACCCGCCCCATGCCAGGCGTACAGTAAAAAGGTAACAAACTCTTGCCCAGGTAAAGATTGCAACAAATTCCTGTCCCAGCAGTATCCCCATTGTCCCGCTGAGCAGAACGCCTGGCCCCCGTCAGTCCTCATGAGTGTTTCCATCCCTTCTCCCTGTGCTGGGCTCCATGAGAGCAGCCCACAAAACCAGATCACTGCCAATTCACGTCCTCCAGCCCTGCCCCTTAGTCTCCTGACCATTGACCATGGTGGCAGTGTTCCCAATGTCTCTCCTGGCAAGTGTTCTGGCTCATTCCATTTTATTTCTCCGAGAAAGCAGAGCTGTCCAAGAAGCATACTCTCCCTGTGACTGTCTCCAAGCCCACAGACCACCCGTTCCCTTTCCTCCCTCTCCCCCTGAAGCCCAGTGGGGGGACGGGGGCGGTGAGGATGCTGCACTTGTTACTTCTCTAATCTCCCTACAAGTGCCAAGGAGCCTATTCCCCCCACTTCCTTGCTGTCTCCTAAATCTGTGATCTCGGCCTCCCCCCTAGTTCTCTGAGCACATAAGCAAGTTCAGATCTTTCCCATCAAAAAACAAAAGCCCAACCTTTCCTTAACCCTAACCCCCTGCAGCGACCTCATTATCTCTCTCCTGGCTTTCACAGCCATTTCTCCTCCCTGGCTTCCTACTTTCTTGCCCACCACCCACCGGCAGTGATCCATCTCTGCCCCCACAAGACACCCCACAGCCCTGCCTGTGCCAGATTCACCTACAATTCCTTTGTCATACAAGGAGGCTTTCCATTTCTTGCCTTGATGAGTTGGCGATTATAGCACACCGCCTTCCTTCTCTACGCTCTTCCCGGTTCCATGGGCCCTTTGTTCTGTCCACCCAGGACTGCTCTCCCACTATACTGGGGTTCTAAAGATGACTGTCAGTCCTGCATCGGGGCCCCTTGGAGTGAATTAGGGTGAACACATGCTTCAGGTGAGGCCTGCAATGATCTTCAGATTATTTCAGTTGATTCTAAGTGAAGCAAATGGTGGCAAAACTTGGGAAGACATGAGTTCAGAGCTGCTGGTGACCTCGTGCAAAGTCTTATGCAAAATCCCACCAGTACCGGAAAAGACAGGAGGCAAGGGAGAGGGAGAGGGCCTCGTCACACTCCAGAGCCAGCTCCAGGTGCTGTCAGGAGCCCAAGGCGTCCACCCCTGCCCTTCCTGTGTTTCTATGAACCCATGCATTCCCCTTCCATGCCCAAACTAATTCAAGTTGCATTTCTGTCTTTTTTTTTAATTGTAGTTGGACACAATACCTTTATTCATTGATTTATATGTGGTGCTGAGGATCAAACCCAGGGCCTTGCACATGCCAGGCAAGTGCTCTACCGCTGAGCCACAACCCCAGCCCTGCCCTTCCTTCGCAGTGAAGAGTCCCAGCTAAGGCCCCGACTGAGGCTTCCGCAGCACCATTCTCTGGCTTCCTTCCCAGCTCTCCCTGTCGGCCTCAGCCCACCTCTGAGCTGGGAAGGTCCTGGGGCTCCATCCCAGACCCTGTGCTCTCCTCATTCTCCACACCCTCCCTGGGTGATCTCACCCTCTCCTGTGGCCTTGACTTCCCACCAGGACAATGTTGAATCCCAAATCCATATTTCCACCCCTACTCTCTTCTTTCATTTTTTCATGTTGATAGAAAACACATTCCATCAAAATGACCACCTTAGCCACTTTTAAGTGTACAGGGCGGTGCCTTTCAACACATTCACAACGATATACAACCATTACCAGCATTTAATTCTAGAACTTTTTCATTGCCCCTAATGAAGACTCCGTACCCATTCAGCACTAACCCCCACTCACCCCTCACCCTAGTCCCTGGTCACCTTTCACCTCCTTCCTGTACCTATGAGTTGGCCCGCTCAATATTTCACAAAAGTGGAGTCACATAACATTTATCTTCTGGCATGTGGTCCATGTCACTTATCATAATATGCTCAAGATCCATCCCTGTTGTAGCCTGTATCCGAACTCTATTCCTGTTTATGGTTGAATAGAGTCCCACGTGGGTTTAGACCACATTTCGTTTATCCTCTCATCGTTGATGGACATTTGGGTTGTCTCCACCTCTTGTCTATCGTGAGTGCTTTTTTTGCGAGGAACATTCACGTTCCAGATTTTGAGTCCCTCCGTTTGGTCCTCTTGGGTGTGTACCCAGGAGTGGGCTCGCTGGCTCAGGTGGTAACTCTGATTCACTTTTTGAAGAACTGCCAAACAGTTTTCCACAAAGACTGCGCCATGTCACATTCGCACGGGCAACACTGAGGGTACAGAAGACAATTTGGCTCTGTGAAGGCAGCCAGCCCAGAGCCGCACCCCACCCCTGAGGCTCCGGGATGGGCTAAGTGTGGGAAATTGGGTGAGGCTCAGGGATGGGGGGTGAGGAGGTGAGGCTGTCTATTGTGCGCGTAACATCATGACAAAAAGGGTCTTTTCAGGACTGCGACAGAATGTCCCAAAGACCTGATCAAAATGGCTGCACCAGAATATCACGACAAGTCATTTAGCCAACTCCAGGCACAGTGACGCTCCCTTTGACCCCCGTTTTCTCTTTCCCTCCCCACCTGCTCCTTCACCCACACTTCCCAGCTCAGCCTTGGCAAGCCAGTTCTCCACTGCTGAGGTCAGGACCTCTCCCAGGTGTAGGGACAGTGATCACAAAAAACACATCCCTGCAACCCAGACCCAACCAAGCCTCTCCTCCCCGATGTCCAGTGTCCCTTCCTTCCTTGGCCAGGATCGAGGCTCCAGAAGCTCCAGGCAGCTCCCACACATGAGGTGACAGGCTAGCATCAAGGCCTGCTGTACACACTTCACCCCCAGCTGGCTTCCCCAGCCATCCTGATGTCCCACACTCTGGCAACGCGAAGCACAGGACAAGCAAAGAGCCCTCCATCCCCCACCGCTAACCCAGAGGGAGCAGAGGCTGGATGAGCAGATGGACTCCAGCTGGCCACTCAGCCCCCTGGGATTTCCACCTGGTAGAGGGAAGGAGGGGGAAAAGGAGATATGGTCACCGAAGGCTTCCGGAAGAAGAGCAGGTGGTCAGGGAGAAACCTCTGGAGATGGGGCGCTAAGCTAGAGGGGGACTGATTCAACAGCTGCCATGAGCTGGAGCGGGGACTACAACTCCAGATAGGAAGGCCAGGGCAGGTCGGCCAGGCTGCTCCAGACAAAGAGTACGTCCACGGCACTGAGGCTGGGCAGGACCTGCTGTTCATCCGTGGCCACTAGGACGCCAGTGAGCCAGGAGAGGAGGGAAGGAGTGTGCAGGTGAGGCCTGGCAGGCCTGTGTGCATAGGGTCCTACAGGCCACCCTGATGCTGTTAGCTGTCAGTCTGAGTGAGCAGGGGAGCAGGGGTGGGGAAGGGGGGGGCATTTTGAACAAAAACATGCACAGCCCTTCGGGAGACTGCATTACAATAAATGAATGAGGGGCAAGACTAAAGTTGGGGGAGCAGTATGAGACTATTGGATTGACCCAGGGGTGATTCAGTCATGGATTAATCCAGGAAAGATAGGGCTTATGCTTCATGTTACCAGGGCCACACAGAGTTGCTACAGGACCCTGCAAGTCCACTCCTGGGTACAAACCCTAAAGGATGGAACAGTTTGGTCAGATTCTGAAAATGTTTTGAAAGCAGCACCAAAATTCCACCCACGGAATGTTGGGTAATTGAAAAGAGGGTCGGCAATGACTTTATTCATGGTCTGGGGCCTAAACGAGTAGGTGAGTAAAAATGCCACTTCCTGGAAGAGCCAAGTGAGAAGAGACTCCTGGAGGAGAAGAGAAGGAGTTCATGGCCAGATAAACAGACGTCACCTAAACAGTATGAGATTGTTTTAAGACAAGCAGGGCCCACGTACAAGCTAAAATTCAAATTTAACTCGGTGTGTTGATCTTTGCCTCTTTGGTTTGGGATTTGGTTTGGCTTTGCTCCTAAGTCGGACAACTTTCGTAAGTAAAGAGCTTAATTTGGGACACCGTAAGGTGTGTTTCCCACTGAGCATCCACAGGGAAAGTCACTTAGAGACTGGATACCTGAGAATGGAAACAGCCTGAGCTGGGGTCCAGTATCTAGGAGTTGTCCACCGAGTTTTGATGTTTCAAAGCCTGTTACTGGTTGGCATTAGCAAGAGAGTGAGTGAAGACAGAGAAGAGGAGGAGTCCAAGGACCAAGCCCAAGGATGTCCCAATACTTAGAAGTTGGGGAGATATGGAGACTGAGAAAGGAAGAGGGGAAAGACAGGGGAGTGGGATGTCCTAGAAGCCAAAACAGCTGAGGGAGAGAGGAACCAGCTTCATTCCATGCTGCTAAGAATCCGGGGAAGGATGAGGACCTGACCATGGGATTTAGCCATGTCTCGACAAGAGCATGAGGCTTAGTCAAAACTCGCTTCCTGGAAGAGGATCTTCTGGAGGATGTTATAGGGTTAACTTTTTTTGTTTTGTACTGGGGAACTGGATATTGAACCCAGACGTGTTTTATTGCCAAGCCATATCCCCGGGCCTTTTGATTTTTTATTTTGAGACAGGGTCTCCCTAAGTTGCCGAGGCTGGTCTTGAACTTGTGATCCTCCCAAGTTACTGGGATTGCAAGTGAGTGCCACGGCACAGAGCTGGAGCTATAGTATGGAAAGCAAAAACCTAACTAGAATAACTTCAAGAGATCATAAGAAAGGGGGAGAAATGGAGACAATGAATCACAGCAACTCTTTTAAGGAATTTTTCAATGAAGGGGTAAGAAGAAATGAACAGACACCAGAAGAAGAAATAGGGCCAAGGAGAGGTGTGTGTGTGAAGATGCTTCCTGTAGTGGGGAAATGAGCAAGATCCAGGACAGAGCAAAAGGCTGATGGCGGTGGAGAGAAGAGGTGGAGGTCAGTCCTTGGTGGCCAGCAGGGTGGATGAACTTGTAGAATCCAGACAGCAACTCAGTAATCTGTCCATTACGTCCACAGATGTCCTCTGCATCTGTGGATGCAGATGTCTCAAGCAACATGGGGTGTCCTGGAAGAAAAGCACGTTCTAGCCTGGGTCCTGGGACTTGGCTTCCTCCCGTCTGCCACCCCAGGCAGGAGTAGACAGCCGCATCCCTTCACACCTGACTTCCTGGTGGCTTCTCCCTGTCCCATCTCTCTGACCAAGGCATAAAGCAGTCTTCAGGCCTCTGCTGCAGATGCAGGAACACAAGGGCAACCCCAGAGGAGGTCCTGCCCATCCCGGAAACCCCTGCCCAAGGCCAGGGCAAAGACAGAGGGGCAGCCTGGGAGAAAGACGAGACTGGACCAGGGCCTGGGCCGGAAGAGATGCAGTGGCTTAGGGCCTACCACCCCCAGATGGCAGGTGTATGGCCTAAGGGGCGTGGAGGTGGCAGAGGCAGCTGCCAAGCCCTGGCGCAACACAATCTTGCCCTGAGGCAGGGGGATGGCCTAGATGGCCTCCCACACAGTCCCCTTCTCAAGGAGCAGAAATCTAGGGTGAGGCTTCAAGTCCTCAGAGCCTCTCTGAGGAATGGGGAGCTCTCCCTGCTCATTCCCCCCAAAGCAAAGGCCAGTTTTGGAGGTACCTCCTGATCACAGGAGGAAAGGGCAGCCTCTGGCAGGGTCAGATTAACAGGACCTATGCAGTGAAGTCACCAGGTCACTAGAGCAGAGTAACTCAAGTGCGCATGCACACACACACACACCCTACACACCACCGCCTCACACACAGCCACACACACACGCACACATAACCTCCCCAACCGCACACATCCAAACACACCCACTCATACCGTCCACACTAACGCCAGAAACACACCGTCTCCCCCACACTCAACTTTCTGCACATTTACTTTACAAATAGGAACAGTGTCTGCTGCACCCCAAGGCCTGGGAGAGGCCGCAGAGACCTGAGCCCTGAGCCTCTGCTCCTGGGGGTCCTCTGTGAGAACCAGGAAGAGTGCTGCTGGGGCAGTGCTGAGGAAGGGGGCGAGGAGGCTTTGGACAGGGTGACCAGAGGAACCTGCCTGGTCAAGAGTCGGGAAAGCTGGGGCTGGGGATGTGGCTCAAGCGGTAGCGCGCTCGCCTGGCATGTGTGCGGCCCGGGGTTCAATCCTCAGCACCACATACCAACAAAGATGTTGTGTCCGCCGAGAACTAAATAATAAATATTAAAAATTCTCTCTCTCTCTCTCTCTCTCTCTCTCTCTCTCTCTCTCTCTCTCCTCTCTCACTCTCTCTTTAAAAAAAAAAAAAAAAAAAAAAGAGTCGGGAAAGCACAGTCCAGACCAAGAGAACAGCAAAGGCAAAGGGCAGCACAGCTTGTTGGAGGAACAGAAAGAAAGCCACTGAGACTGGAGAGTCATCATAGGGATGGCGTGTGACCGGAGGTGAGGAGAGACTAGGTCATTTGCAACCTTATAGGCCAACCTCAGGAGAGTGGGTACTGATCTAAAGGTAATGAGAAGTCACTGCAAGGTTTTCATAGGGGAGTGACATGATGCGGTTTGTATCACTAGAAGAAACCATGGGAGACATTTTTATTTAAATATTCTCAGAGTGGCAAAGGCATTTCTAAATAAGACCAAACCCAGAGGGCATTAAAAAAAAAAGATTAATGTATTTGACGACATAAAAATGTTTTATTCTGCTTGATAAAAACTCTGTATATAACTTAAAATATAAATGTCAAACTGGAGAGGGGAAATTCTATTCCTATCTCAGACAGAGGACTGGTTTCCTTAATATATAAAGAGCTCCTAGGGGGGCTGGGGATGTGGCTCAAGCGGTAGCGCGCTCGCCTGGCATGTGTGCGGCCCAGGTTCGATCCTCAGCACCACATACCAACAAAGATGTTGTGTCCGCCGATAACTAAAAAATAAATAATAAAATTCTCTTTCTCTCTCTCTCTCTCTCTCTCTCTCTCTCTCTCTCTCTCTCTCTCCCCCCTCTCTTAAAAAAAAAAAAGAGCTCCTAGGAAATCAATAATAAAAAGGCAACCATCTAATTATAAATGGACAAAGAACAATTCACAGGAAAATAAACGAAAATGGCTTTTAAATGTATGAAAAGATGTTCAATCTCACTCCATGATAGGAAAAATGTAAAATAAAAGTATAATGAAGTACCACCAGCAATAATCGTAAAGTTTGGGAACACTACAGTGACAAGGGTATAGAGAAACAAGAATTCTCACGTCCAAATTTTTAAATGAGCCTATACCTTCAACCCAAAAGTTCCACTGCTAGGAAAGTATCCTATAAACAAAATTTTTAATGAATTCAATGTTTATTCAAGGATATTTGTTGCAATGGTGTTTGAGATAGAAAGGAAGACTAAAAACAGCCTTAATTTTCATTAAAAGAGGACTGATTAAATAGATTATAGAAAAAATACTATTTAGTTCTTTTACAAAAAGAAGAAGAGGAGGAGGAGGAGGAAGAAGGAGGAGGAGAAGAAGAAGAATCTGCTCTTTACCTACAGGTAAGGGAAATGTCCAATATTTTTCAAATGAAAAAGGCAAAGTGCCCACTTACCTTCCTGGCATCCTTCCATAGATTAGATGAAGGCTGTTGCCATAGTTGAATACGCACAGATGACTCAGGAAGGAAAAACATGAAGAGGGCAGCCCTCGCCGCTCAGGTCTGGCCCTGGAAACGTGCACATCATCAGTGGACAAATGGGAGTTAAAGTCCCCGGAGCTCACCTGAGAGAGAGAAAGGTCCTGGGACTTGCCCACCTAGAGCCCAGGACATGAAGGTGCCCAGGTGTGAGGACATCAGGAACGGGTGTCAAGGAAGCCTGGGAAAGAAAATGCTCTGAGAAGAAAGGAGGGGCCAGTTTTTTCAGGTGCTTCTGAAGGTCAAAGAAGATGGAGACTGAGACATGGCTGTCAGGGTTGGCATCATGGAGATTCATGGTGGCCTTGACAAGCTGTTTTTAGTAATGCAGTAGGGACAGGAACATTGTTCCGATGAGTTGGAACGGGGCTAGGAGGTAAGGAGGTGGGAAGCAAGCTTTGAAACGGAGCAGAGCAACAGGAGACAGGCAGCAGGTGGCAAAGTCATGGTACCCCCACCATCACACCCACACACCCTCAAACACATCGGCACAGAACCACCACCCAGACCAGCCACTGTCGGATCTCAGCAGAGATTTTCAGGGTCATGGCCACAGCGAGTAAAAGGTGGCCTATATACAGGTCCTCAACCCTGCTGAGACCCCCAAGCTGGCTCTGTTACTTATTACCAGTGTGACCCTGAGCAAGTCACCCAACTTCTCTGTGTGTCAGTTTTCTCACTCACAGAAGCAGGAAGAATCACACCTGCCTAGTGTGCATGCTGAGAGGATGAAATAAGGCCTGTGGGGCAGAGCCTGGCACAGAGATGTTTCTGGGCAGCCAATTTAGGGTAGTTCTCTCACAAAATGAGAAGTGGCAGGGGGACCATAGTTGATGCATTACTTAGGAGGGTTTTTTTCCTGTTTTGTTTTGTTTTCCGGTGCTGATGATGGGACCCAGGGCTTCATGCATGCCAAGCAAGCAGTCTGCCACTGCCACACTTCCCCAGCCCAGGGGCCATTTTTTAAATTACAAAGTGGTGCTGTTAATTATGCCAGGACCGCAGGCATAAACCAGTGCAAATCCAGGACAAATGCGATGTGCCGTTCCCATAGTGGCAGCCATCTCTGTCCAGACAGGGAGGACTCAGGCCTGAGGGTGACTCAGGGTGACTAAGATTCAGGGATTCCCTTAGTCCGTAAGCCAGGGGGTTCCCAAGGAGCCTGGGACACCATGGGCTCTTGTCAGGTTCCTCATCATAGCAATAAGTCAATAAGACAAAGCATTTTTGTTCCCAGAGCCCAGGAGAGGTGCCACTCAGCCACAGGCCCCTGACTCTCACCAGAGGGTGCAGGGCACAGATCTGACCAGGGGACAGGCTCTGCCCCTTGACGTAACTCCAGGCAAAGACCTCTCCATCCCGCCTTCACCCCCCACATCTCCCTTGCAGGCATAGGTCTCCCCGCAGCCCTTCCGCCGAGGGCACAGTCTGGCCCCCACTGTGGCCCTCCAAAGTGCACCTGGCTCCGTCCACGCTGTCATCGGGGACCCGTGGGGGGGTGGGGGCCGGGGGAGGCGGGAGCCGGCTTCCTGGAGTGTCCTCACGCAGGGTTGGGGCCTTGCGCCGGGCGGGGACCAGGATGGGCAGGGCACTGGCACAGAATCCGTGGTACCGCGCGGGGGCGAGTCAAGATTGCAGCCTGTCCCACGGCCGCGGCGCTTAACAGTTTGCCGAGGGCCTCACGCCTCGAATCTCATTGGCGCCTTTGTCACAGCCCTGCCCATGGCCACCGACGCCCCCATTCCACGGGTGAGCAAACCGAGGCCGGGCCGAGCCGCGAGCTCCTCGGGAGCGTGCCCGGGGCGCGTGCGGCGCAGGGATTAGAACCCGCGGGCGGCGGGGGCTCCGCCCCCGACCCTGGACCCTCCCTCCTAGACCTTGGACCCTCCCTCCTCGACCTTGGACCCTCCCTCCTCCACCTTGGACCCTCCCTCCTCGACCTTGGACTCTCCCTCCCCGCCCACCCGGGTCAGCCCGCCGCGTGCCTCAGAGCTGCGCTGGTCCTCCCTCGGGCCTCCTCTGCTGTTGGCCTCGGGGACGCGGGGCCAGGCCCCAAGGTGGCGGTGCTGCTGACGGTAAGAGCGGGACAGGGGCGGTCCCCGGGGGTGGGAGTGCTCCCGTGCGCTCCCCTGCAGCGGGGCTGGGGGCAGGAAGCGAACAGGCGGCAGAGGGAGAGACACCCCAACCTGCCGATGCCTGCTCGCGCCTCGGTTCTTGGCGGGGTGACCGTTCCAGATGCTGGAAGGTTGCTGGACAGACACCACCACCCCAGAACCACAAGCTCCCGAGCTGCCCGGAATGAAGGGAAACGGGTGGGAAGGGAAGGGCATCGTAGGGGTGGCCAGCAAAAGCTGGACGCGGTCCCATCCCCGGAGCTGGGATCAGTAGGCACTCAGGAGACTGTGCTGGGAGCTAGTGGTGGGGGACTGCAGGGGTCCAGAACCGGATCCGCCAGTCCGCAGCTTGGTCTGAGAGGGAAATTCTTTCCCCTTGAGTTGCCTCCCTCGGGTGTGTCTGGCAGGCGGGATGGGCCTGAGCACCTGGAGGTGAAGGTGGGGGCCCAGGGGGCAGCGGTGGAGGGCTTCAGGTGGAAGCAGCTCTTGGGGCTCCTCTTCTCCCGGGGTTGCAGGTGATGCTCCCCTCTCCACCTCAGCCTCCTGAACTCTCCCCAGGTGAGTGGCGATCAGGGGAGGGAACCTTCTCTTGGGATTCTTACAACAGTCCAAGAAAATAGGACTTCTTTCCCTTTGGAGGTAAAGAAGCCAATTACATTAGAGAACTCTTGGGCGGCTTTCAGCTAGTCAATGGCAGAGCTGAGGTCTGACTGCAGGCACGACTTTATGGTCACTGCATGGTTCACAGTCCTCCCCAAAGGCCAGGCTTGGGGAGATGGGAGTGGGGCACAGAGGAGGGTCTCCAGACTTGAGGTCTTCTCAGTCACCCCAGCTGTGGGAGATTGTGCTTCCAAGGGGCAGGCGGTCAGGAGGGTGATGTAGGGAAGGGGTCCGCACCCTCCTTCTCCTGTCCAGGCCCACGCAGCTCCTGCTGAGCCTTCCCACCCCCTCTCTGAGAACTCAGCATTCACTTGTTTGCCCACTGAGCATTTAGTGAGTGCCTACTGTATACCAGGCACTAGGCACTAACCATGAAGCCCTGAACAAAACGGAGTTGACATTTTAACTGGGGCGCCAGACAATAAATATGAACAAACAAACAAAAAAATGATAAATACTTGAATTTCAAGTGGTGATTAAGAACTGTGAAGAAACGAAAGGGGGCAGGAGCAGAGCGACTGGAGACAGGTTCAGATCCAAGGGAGTCCTAAGAGGTCCTAATGTTTGAGCAGAGGTAAATGAGAAGGGTCCAGCTATGTGGGGTTCTGGAGGAAGAGCATTCCAGGCAGAGGAATCAATGTAACGGCCAGAGGCCTCAGTGCAGCCGGAGCAGGGAGAGGCAGAGCAAGCGAGTGGGAGAAGACAGTGAAGATGTCGAATCCGGGGTTCAGTTCCAAACAGTGAGAAGCTAGTGGGGGTTCTAAGCCGGTGGCATGAGTGTGACTGAATGGACTCAGGGGCGCACAAGCAGTAGCCTCAAGGCCAGTGAGGCGGCCGAGGCAGTGATGTAGACAAGAGTACGGTGGCTCAGAGCAAGGCAGTGGCCCACACATGCTCAGAGCACAGGCCCAGCTCCAAGGCGCTCACAAGTGCATGCAGGTCCACACAAGCACCTGAAGAGGTGTCAGCTCTCACACCCATGGCAGCGTGCCACGGATACAAGGTACACTCAGTGACTCACCCAGCCACACCCTGTGAGTCACTCCAGGGCTGGGAGAAGGATGTGTGATTTAAGGATAGACCAAAGCACACCTCACCACGAAGCCCTGGCAACCAGCATGGCTCAGGGTGGCCAGGACTTCCCCAGGCCCAGCATGGGGAGGAGGGGATTGTCTCTACAGAGTCCCTGGATCTGGTGACCTTCCAGGAGCAAAGCCATAACCCTCCATGTGCACTCAACCCAAAATGGTTTCCATCGTCAACCCAAAATGGTTTCTATCGTCACTACCCACTGGCCAGGAGACCTTGGAGGCTCTGACTCCTCTCCCAGACTTCGTTTCCTCTCCAGAGATTGGGGCTCATAAACCCCAACTTCATAGGCTGATGTGAAGGCATGAACAAGGTGACAGGCAGGTGTGCAGCACAGAGGGAGGGGAAAGGTGGAGAGCACAGGCCCTAGCAGGACAGCCTGGCCTTGAGTCAGGCTTAAGTGAGGGACTTGACCTCTCGGCCCTTCACAGTAATAAATAGCTGGCATTTCATGAACATTTACCATGTAGTGTGTGCCTTGCAATTTTATGTCATTTGATTACCAGCTTTTCATCTGTAAATGGGGAGCAGAGTCTATCTGCCCTGTGGGGTCATTATAGGATTAAGTGAGCTTCTGCACACGGGGTGGTTAGCTTCATACGTGGCTCATAGTAAATGCTCAGTGAATGGTCACTGTTGGCAACAAGCACACATTCCCTTCTGCTATCTTACTAGCTCTGACTGTGAGCAGGTTACTTCTCGTTGTATCTCAGTTTCCTATTGGAAAGGGAGGAATAATACGGGAGGAATAATAGTCCCAATCTCAAAGGAACACTGTGATGATTGAACTTGTCTGTCTACATAAAGACTACAGAACAATGCCTGGCACCTAGTAAATGTTCAATAAATGTGACTGATTCATTAACATGACAATTTTTCCAATCATTCCCTCAGGTGGGCACAGTCCCCCTTGTCCCCACCAGGCACCATGGACTGGAAGACGCTCCAGGGCCTCCTGAGTGGCGTGAACAAGTACTCCACAGCATTTGGGCGCATCTGGCTGTCGGTGGTATTCGTCTTCCGGTTGCTGGTGTACGTGGTGGCCGCAGAGCGCGTCTGGGGTGACGAGCAGAAGGACTTTGACTGCAACACCAAGCAGCCTGGCTGCACCAACGTGTGCTATGACTACTTCTTTCCCATCTCCAACATCCGCCTGTGGGCCCTGCAGCTCATCTTCGTCACCTGCCCCTCGCTGCTGGTCATCCTGCACGTTGCCTACCGGGAGGAGCGGGAGCGGCGGCACCGCCAGAAGCACGGGGACCAGTGTGCCAGGCTGTACAGCAATACTGGCAAGAAGCACGGGGGCCTGTGGTGGACCTACCTGTTCAGCCTCATCTTCAAGCTCATCATCGAGTTCCTCTTCCTGTACATGCTGCACACGCTCTGGCATGGCTTCAGCATGCCGCGCCTGGTGCAGTGTGTCAGCGTGGCGCCCTGCCCCAACACCGTGGACTGCTACATCGCACGGCCCACCGAGAAGAAGGTCTTCACCTACTTCATGGTGGGCGCCTCCGCCGTCTGCATCGTACTCACCATCTGTGAGATCTGCTACCTCATCTTCCACAGGATCCTTCGAGGCCTGCGCAAGAACAAACCCACAAGGACCCTCCCATCCTCCAGCAGCCGGGCCTCCACCTGCCGCTGCCACCACAAGTTGGTGGAGGCCAGAGAGCTGGGTCCCAACCCAGACGATGACACGCTGCAGGCTTCGGCACCCAAACTGACCCCCATCTGACCATGTCTGGGGGTGAGGTGAGAGGGGCTGCATGGTGAAGAGGTCCTGTAGGTGCTGGGAACTCCCACTTTGAACTCACCAAGCTCTCCAGTTTCATTTGGGGCAGTTATTTTTGCTGCTGGGTACTGTGCTGTCCACCTGGATATAGCTCACACTGCACACCCCCACGGAGGAGGCAGACATTTAAACAAGCAAATGAACCTAACATAAGCATGCCGGGGAGCGGGGCTCCTTCGTGACCCCTAAGGGGACAGTCAAGCCAGGCTTCCCTAAGGGAATAGCACTAGAGGGGTGAGGCATGCTCCCCAGAGGAGAGATGGTGGCCTGGGTGCCGCCAGAGGAGAGATGTTTGCCCCAGGCTGGGCACACCAGGCTCCACAGGTGGGAAGGTCTCCTCCAGCACCGGAAGTCTGCAGGGGGTGTGGGAAGAGGCAACAGCTCTAGACACCCAGGGACCCTCCTCCCTCAGCAGCAGCCCCCTGCCCCCAAACCTTCCTCCAGCCTCAGTCAGCGGTGCTCTTGTCTTCCTCCCTCCCCAGGTGTTCAGCCTGGTGCCCTCTGTCCCCAGGAACTCAGGTGGATGTGCCAGTAGGAACACCCGCAAGGCAGCTCCTTGAAATCAATAAAGCTGTATTTTATACAGATTGGCTCCATGCTTGGTACTGCCACTCACAGCTCCCTGACAGCAGGGAAGAGCCGCGTGGCTGGTGGGTGAAGCTAGGGTGGAGATGGCTGGGGTCAGGCAGAGCTGGGGTTGACAGGCTGGAGCCAGGGAACCTGATACACATGTTGGTATTCTAGCCGTGGACACAAGAGGGCGCTGTCCTCCCTCTACAACCGCTCCTCTAACCTTCAGAATCAGACTCTGCCCTGAAGACACACAATCACTGCACTTTTCATTAGGCGAACCACACTCCCTCCTCCCTTGTCACCCAATCACTGCCATCACAACCTGCATCCCCACCCTGAGTACACACAATCCCTGCTGTTCACACTCTCATAACAGCCTGCATGCAGTCCAAGCCTCGCCCAGCAGTTCATTCAGCCCCTTCCATTTCCCCCTCACCAGACCTTACCAGGACTCTGAGACTGCATAGGGGAGTAGGACCCGAGCCCAAGGGGCTCAGATCCCGAGGGACACAGAAAAAACTCACCTGCCCTGCCCCCCCCCCCCACGATGGCTCACAGCCCCACTTCCAGCGTTGACTGACAGGGCATTCAGAGGACACCAACATCCCAGGCTAGACCGGAATAGGAAGCAAAAGAGGGTACAAGGATAAACCACCCCAGAGGAACATTTAGTGACCATCAAGGCCAAGGTCAGGAGCCAGAAAAGCCAGAGCCAGTGCAAGCAGAGGCCAGGGCACTGTGGAGACAGGCTGTGGCTCACCTTTGCTGTCCCATGTGGCCCTGGCAGGTGGATGAGCCAGCTGAGTTTAAAGGGCCCAGGGCTGGGCTACAACGTTCACCACACCCCCAGGACTGATCGTTACCTCTTCACAAGCACAGGTTCACCGCCCTAACTAACCTTGGACTGCGCTCTCAGGACCTCAGTCTTGGCATCCATACAAAAAGGAATTGGGTCCCAGCAGAAAACAGATGGTCCATTCAAACCGAGTAGCTTTAAGGAGTTTCCAAGAAAGACTGTTTTCAAAGGTGTGGACATGACTAAGGGAACCCACAAGGGATACTGCAGTACCTTGGGGCTAGCAGCAGGGTAACATCAGCCAGCAGCTAAGAGATGCATCCCACGACAGCAACCAGACAAATCCCTCCTGCTCTCCCACCTCCTGTTCGCCTGCCAGTGGCTCCCACTGACCCAGGAGAAATCAGAGGGGAAGGGAGCCTGTGAAACAGCCAATACAGGTCAAGCTCCCAGGCACAGTGGGGTGGAGTGTAGCTCTCAGGGGCAGGGGGACTACTCAACACAGCACTTGGGACAGTGCATACCAGTAGAATTGTTATAGGGATCAAAGGAGACACTGTGGGTGAAACATAAGCATGATGTGTCCCATAAATACCGGTGTGTGCCAGTGCTCAGGAACATCTCTGCCTGATGCTCAGGCTACTTGGTAGGTCAGGACTAGAGGGTCATAAAGTCTCTGGGAGGCATGATCTTTTTCGCCTACGTGCTGCTGTGAATTCCAGTATCTTCCTGGGTGGTTCCAGCTGCCTGGTCAAGGGTGGCCTGGAAGCCAAAGCAACCAGAAAACATAATTGGCCCTCTGAGTAGGACCTCAGGGCTCGACATGGGCTGAACTTGCAGTCCTGGCCACATTTCTCCAGGATGCAGGCCAAGACCACAAAGGAAGGAACATTCCAGCTTTGCACATCCCATCTTTGGCCTGAGAGCTGTTCTGAGCAAAGCCGCTCACTGATTTCATCCAGCATGTGTGGGGCTACTGTTCACCAGAATCCCCACAAGGGACTCACTGTCACCACAAGGTGGCTCTCATGTCCCTTTTGGTGTTCTCTTCTGAGAATACACCTCTACCTCCCTGTCCCCCACCATACCAGGATTCACTGCAAGTCTCCCTGAATTGTGCATATGATGGATGGAGACGGCACATAGTCTGTAAGTCCACGTCTACTGCACACAGTCACGGCCACCCTGCAGCCCAAGGTAAACTGGAGATCGTTTTGTTTGCATTCACCTGGTCAAAATCCCTTGTATGGACCGAACTCGTACCTCTCCCCCAATGCCATATGTTGAAATCCTGTCCTCCAGTGTGATGTATTAAGCAGTAGGGACTTTGGGAAATGATCAGGTCATGAAGGTGGAGCCCTCTTGAGTGAGTTTAGTGCCCTTATCACGAGAGAGGATCCAATGAGAAGGTCACCATCTGCAGACCATGAAGAGGGGCCTTACCAAGAACCCAACCATGCTGGTACCCAATCTCAGATTTCCAGTCTCCAGATCTGTAGGAAAAAAGTGGCTTTGTTCAAGCTGCCCAGGCTCTGGAACTCTGTTATAGGGACCAACCTGAATAAGACACCCTGTCACCTCTCACCTGGATTGTGGCTTCCATCTCTCTGCTGCCTGCCCTGACTCTGGGAGGCAGATTCTGAGAAGAGGTGGGGAGTGCAGAGAGAGTGCTGGGGAGTTACCCCTGCAGATGGGAAACGGAGAGCAGGAGAGAGCCACAAGATCCACCACAGGAGCTCTGAAGCTAAGACTGGCCATGACGCGTCCTGCACTAGGCAGAAATGGCTGGGCCCTTAACCACCCCAGGGCTCCATTATTGCCCAAGCTCAGCCCAAGAAGCACTGGGCCACCTGGACAGCAGAAGCAGACTTGAAAGTGCTAGCCGTTGGAGGCCAGCTGACCAGACTCCATGCTGGGCAAAGAGTGGGAGATGTCCATTTGCCACCCACCCTCATAGTCTCTTCCTAGCCCAGTAGCCAGGGGGATCCTGTCAAAATCTAAGCTAGATAAAACCTACAAAGGCCTCTTATTTACGCAAGGCCTACAAGATCTGCCCCACCCAGCCTCCACTGCCTCCACTCCACAAGTGCTTTTCTGTCCTCACCTCTCCTTGATCACCCACTCCAACCACATCTTGGCTGTTCCTCAAGCAGGACAATCTCCTGCCTCAGGGCTTTTGCATGTTCAGTTCCCCAAAGAGCCACAACGCTTCCTCTCTTCCTTCACAGCTCACCTCCCACGTCTGCTGCTTAGTGCAAATCTCTCGTCTCTTCTGAGGGTGAAACTAGCCAACCTTGCACTTTCAAGCCTTTTTACCTGACCCTTAGCACAGATCACTAACATGTCCCAATTTTATTTGTCGTCCCCCAGCCTGAATGTGAACTCCTTAAGGACGGGGATTTGTGTGGGTCTCCTGTTAGGTCTCCAGTGTCTAGGAGAGTGTCTAGGACAATGCCACTGCACCTGGGAGGTGCTCAGTATATATCTGTTGTGTGGTGTGCTGCTAGGTGCTGGGATATAAGTGAGACCTGGCCACCTGCCCTCAAGGGGCTCACAATCTAATGGGAGCAGTATAAAGAAAAAGGAGTTGTTTGATGGGTATAGAATTTCAGTCTTGCAAAATGAAAGGATCTGGAGATCTGTTGCACAACAATGTGAATATACTCAATATCATTGGAATGTGATTTTTTTTTTTTTTTTTGGTACCAGGGATTGAAGCCTGGGGTGGGGGATGGGAGGCTTAACCACTGAGCCACATCCCCAGCCCCTCTTATTTTTTTTTTTTATTTTGAGATAGGGTCTCACTCAGTTGCTTAGGGACTTGCTAAATTGCTGAGGCTGGCTTTGAACTTGGGATCCTCCTGCCTCAGCTTCCCTAACTACTGGGATTATAGGCAGGAGCCTATAATTTTGTACCTGGTGCAATTAAAATTTTTAAGATGGCAAATTTTATGTTTTAACCACAATTAAAAAAAAAAAAAAACAGCAGCAATGGACCACAGGCAGTACCTGAGCCACTGAGCACACACAGGTACACCTAACCCAGGGGCAGCGAGCGAGCAGATTGCTGGGAAAAGTGACATCTGAGCAAACACCCGAAAGACTGGGAATCTTCCGGAAGGAGTCAGGATCAAGTTCATGTTCCCCAGGATCAACGAATGAACACTGCAAACAAGGGAAGCGAGTGAGCAGGAATTTTTTTTTTAAAGGAAGGTGAAAGAAATACTCAGAACTAAGCACAGTGCACCTGGGAGAAGGAAGATCGCCATCTAAGTCTTACAGCTCCTCCTTTGGAAGGCACATATGAAGTTGATGAGCTCTTCCTGATTGGTTCTTTTGCTGTTGTTGTTCTAATTAGTGATACAGGACAAAGGAGAATGCATTTTTGACACATCATACATAAATGCAGTATAATTTCCCGTTCATCTGGTTATACATGATGTAAAGTCACACAGGTCATGTAATCATATATGCACATAGGGTCATGAGGTCCAATTCAGCTATCCTTCCTACCCGTATGCTCCTTCCCCTCCCTTCGCTCCCCTCTATCTAGTCCTCTATTCTTCCCCACCACCGTTACCTTATTGTGAATTATCATCCACATATCAGAGAAAACATTTGGCCTTTGGTTCTTTGGGGATTGGCTTATTTCACTTAGCATGACGTTCTCCAGTTCCATCCATTTACCAGCAAATGCTATCATTTCATTCTTCTTTAAGGCTGAGTAATATTATATATATCTCCCACAGTCTATTTATCTTGATTGGTTCTTGATATTTCAATTGTTCCACATTCGAGAGTGCAGGCCGGAAGTACATGTTGGAGCATGTTAAAATGGCTGTTCTCATGTCTGCCCTCCCGTCGACCTTTACCATCCCTTCCCTCCTCTCCACTGCCTATCTTCTTCTATCTCAGCAGGGACCCGCATGTGAGGGTGCTCCAGGCAGTAGGAACAGCATGGACGAAGACAAGCGGTCACAGAGAAACTCAAATAATTAGATGTGCCTGGGCAACGGAGGGCATGAGGGAAAGGAGTGGAAATGGAGAAGGGGTCGAGGCCTGGATGGGGGAGAACATAAGCCTCACCTGGAAGACAGTGGGGGAGCAGGGAAAAGATTTAAACCAGGTAACATTATGGTCAGTTCTAGGCAAGGGTGGAGGCTAAGTGGAAGAGACTAGTTGGGAGGCTGCTGGAGAGTTGGGAGGGCCAGAGGCAAGGAGGACATGTGGTGTTCTAGGAATGTTTCCTTCCAGAAATGTCCACAGTTCTGGACAGTGTTGTTTTGGCTGGTTCCAGCTCCTTCTTCCTCTGGGGAAGGGACCAGGTTACTGAAGCCCTGACCTCTGGGACCCCTAAGGAAGGGGTCAGAGCAGGATGAGGGCAGCTTTGACATCACTCCCATTCACCCACTTTCCCCTCCTTCCCCTTCCATGGGGTTAGGAAGGCCTCAGGAGAGCCAGGCACAGCCGAAGCAAAGAACACTGGAGCAGAGGCAGGGAGGCGTGGCGGGTGGAGAGAGCCAGTCTCTAGGGGCCTCCATTCCCATGCCCTCAAGGGTCAGAACTAAGTGGGCGCAGTTGTCCGCCCTGGAATCCCAGGAGTCTTGGCTTTGCCTGGCCCTGAGAGAAGGGCCTAGAAGGGAAAGCCAGCTCAGCCTGAACCCCAGGGGCAGCCATTGCTGGAGTTCTGAGGTCTGAGCCTACACACTTGCTGTCCCAGACAGACACAACGAGCCTCTGAGGCTGTCCCTGAGCTTCCTGCCTTTTCTGCCCCCTCAGAGACCACCCCGCAGGACCTTCTCATCACAAAGTTCTTATCACAGTGTTTTAGACACTCGTTTGTATGTACTATTCAGGCACAGAGTGCTTAAATTGGATCCACCATCAACCCTGCACCTTAGGTCCTATTACTAGCCTCTTCTGTAGAGGCAGAAACTGAAGAACTAGGGCTTAAGCAACTCTGGGAACAGAGACACCGTCTCAAACCTCACAGTGCCGGTCCCTCCCCCCTGCCCTGGAGGGCTCTTCTGCTCCACCTGGCTACCCGCAGTCTCCTCCAGGAAAAGTTCCTAACCAAGTCCCGTGACTTCCCAGCTACCGTCACCCAAGGACTGATGCGCTCAATTTCTGCACCAGCCGTGAGAACTGGACCCAGAGACCAGGTCAGTCTGGTTTCTCATGGTTTCTCCAGCAGTGCACTTAATCCTCATGGATCTTATTAATGTTCATTAATCCACACAGGAAGCCTGAATAAATGACCATGTGCTCTGCCTCTCCCTTTAATTTCTTTGATGCCCCCTCCTGCTTAGAGGCAACCTAATGGGCAGGAGGTACCCCCCCACTCCCAATCTCAAGGGCCTCCAGGGAATTGCTTAGTGCCCTGATTCTGTAAATTCGCCCAGGAACAGAGATGGTTGAGACCTCGGGAAGATCATGAGCTAGGTGTAGACTCCCAGATCCACCTCCGACTCTAGGAAGTCTGGAGTAAAACCCCTCCCTCCCATACGGTTCCCATGTCCTAATGAGCCTTGATTGCCAAATCCTGGCCATACCACCGCCACCTAATAAGTGGTCTCCACGGCCCATCCCTCACAGCCTCTCAGCAGGCTGCGCAGATCCGCAAATTCTTAATATAATCCTTGCAAATTCAGCCACCCTAAAAGCTCCTGGCCTTGAACTCCCATCCCATGGCCAAAGAAACAGGCGCAGAATTTGCCATCGGGAATTCGATGGCCAGAGGCAGCAGAGGGGAAGAGGATTTAGCCCTCTGTGGTCCCCCAACTCACAGTGCCACCTCCAGGGGTGAGCTCAGGGAGTCTTCCCCTCCCAGTCCCGCCCCGCCTCCCCAGCGCCCGCCGCCCTCCGGTGGCGTTTCCTGCCCCCACCCCGCCCCCTCGGCGCTATTTAAGGCGCCTGCGGCCAGCTCGGTCCAGCAGGGCTCCCGCGGGCGCCGTTAAGGCCATCGTCCCCCACCTCCAACTGGGCGGGCCCGGCAGGCTGGCAGGCGGTGAGTCGGGGCAGGGGATGTGTGACACGGGTCCAGCCACAGCTAGGGGCTGGGGGTTGCTGCGGGGCGCCCGCCGCGATCCCAGCTACACAGGCAGGCAGCGCACACCTTGCCTGCCTCTGGCCAGGCTGCGCACCAAGAGCGGCTTCCCCCTTCCTTCACTGAATCCTGACGGGAGGGGACACGGAGGTGCTCAGCCGGTTAGTAAGAAGGAGGGGAGATTTGAACCCTGGTCTGGTTCCAGAGCCTGGCGCTCAACAGCTTTGCCCCCGGGAAGAGGCACTCCCTCTTCTCTCCCCCCCACCTTCCTTCCCCCTAAATGTTCTGGGAACTTTGAGACCTGTGTCTCCACCCTGCAAAGACAATTCCTTTCAAAAGTCTAAAATTTGACAGAAGCAGCTTTGGAGGTCAGGGGAGAGATAGGGCAGAGGAGAGGACAGGACCAAGTAGCCCTATTTAAGTGGCAGGTGCTCACTATTGTTGCCAGGTGAAGTTAATGCGGGAAGCCCCCTTCAGTTTCTAAAACCTCACTCAGGTCTGTTCCCCACCCCCACTGCAAGCCCAGAGTACAGTGAGGCCAGCGGGGGTGGGGGGTGGGGGGAGCCTGAGAATCTGAGCCCCCTAAGAATCTGAAATTAACACCTCTACCACCCACCACTCACCCACCCTTCTATCTGGGAATAGCCAGCCTTGGGCAAGAGGGAGGAAGGGTAGAGCACAGCTGTGTAACCTTGGATAAATTCCTCAAATTTTCTGATCCCATAGGCAAAGGAGCTTCAACTCAATCCAGATCTCCTGGGGTCATCCTGGGGCTCTGGGTGGGGACAAGCAGGCACAAATACATGAATACCCCTTGCCCCTGCCATTCAGATAAGTAAAACAAGGGCATACAACTTAGCAGCCATCATCACAAAGCTCTGCTTCGGGCCCTGACTCCTTGCTGAGCCTGAGTCTCCTTGCAGGTAGAATGGACATGGGAGGACCACACTCCATTCATACACACACACACACACACACACACACACACACACGAGGCTTGTTGCTAGGTCAGACTGAGTAGAATGCTCCGTTGCCATGCTGATTTGCTCTGTCTCCCCACAGACAGAGGCCGCGAGCCATGGGTGACTGGGGCTTCCTTGAGAAGTTGCTAGACCAGGTCCAGGAGCACTCGACTGTGGTGGGCAAGATCTGGCTGACAGTGCTCTTCATCTTCCGCATCCTCATCCTGGGCCTGGCTGGAGAGTCCGTGTGGGGCGATGAGCAGTCAGATTTCCAGTGTAACACGGCCCAGCCGGGCTGCACCAACGTCTGCTACGACCAGGCCTTCCCCATCTCCCATGTGCGCTACTGGGTGCTGCAGTTCCTCTTTGTCAGCACGCCCACCCTGGTTTACCTGGGCCACGTCATTTACCTGTCCCGGAGAGAAGAACGGCTGCGGCAGAAGGAGGGTGAGCTGCGGGCCCTGCCAGTCAAGGACCCACACGTGGAGCGGGCTCTGGCAGCCGTAGAACGTCAGATGGCCAAGATCTCCGTGGCAGAGGATGGTCGCCTGCGGATCCGTGGGGCGCTGATGGGCACCTATGTGGCCAGCGTGCTGTGCAAGAGCATGCTAGAGGCAGGCTTTCTCTATGGCCAGTGGCGCCTTTACGGCTGGACCATGGAGCCTGTGTTTGTGTGCCAGCGTGCACCCTGTCCCCACTTCGTGGACTGCTACGTCTCCCGCCCCACGGAGAAGACCATCTTCATCATCTTCATGCTGGTGGTTGGAGTGATCTCCCTGGTGCTCAACCTGCTGGAGTTGGCGTACCTGCTGTGCCGCTGCCTCAGCCGGGGGATAAGGGCGCAGCAAGGCCGGGACACAACCCCCGCCCAGGGCACCTCCTCAGACCCTTACCCTGAACAGGTGTTCTTCTACCTCCCCATGGGTGAGGGGCCCTCATCGCCACCATGCCCCACCTACAATGGGCTCTCGTCCACTGAGCAAAACTGGGCCAACTTGACCACTGAGGAAAGACTGGCTTCCTCCAACCCCCCGCCGCTCTTCCTGGACCCACCTCCCCAGACTGGAAGGAAATCCCCCAGTCGCCCCAGCACCTGTTCTTCCAAGAAACAGTATGTGTAGGGGCTTGAGACTTATGACATTCAAAAGAGGGGTCCTGAGAAATCCGACTGCTGTGGAGGCCCCCTCTCCAGGGCTCTGCAGAGATGGCCGGGATGAGGATACTGTCTGGCCAGGGGGCCCCACTGCAGGTAGTTCTTGGTTTCCTGGGGTCTTCCTGGTGACCAGAGGGCCCTATGGCTTCCACACTCCTGGGCACAGACAGAGCCAGCCCAGGTGCTTTTGGACAAGGGTGTTGTGGGCCTTTTCACCTATCTGGAGGGACCCAGAGCCACCTTGTTCTACACCTACCCTTCTGGAAGAGTGGCCTTTACCTAGGTTGTCCTCTCAACCTCTCCTCACAGGAAAAGGCTAATGGAGGCTGCTGGGTCAGCCTTGATCACACAGTCAGACAGAACCTGTGCTGGCTCTGGCCCTGTCCAGGAGACTAGTGCCTTATTTTTGTCACTCTTTCCTAGTTCCACTATTTGTACTTCTAAAATAAATGGGACTTGGCCACAACTGAGGTGTGTATCGATGCTGTCCTGATGCGCTTCGGGAGGGGACTATTACTTTGCCTGGGACTTTTTTTTTTTTTTTCTTCAGTCCTGCACAAACTTTCTTTGTCTCTTCAGCCTCAACTCCAGCCAGTACCTTAGACCTCAAGCTCCTGTGTCCTGCCTCCTAGTAGCCCTGGGTCCTAACTTTCTGCCTTTTGAAACGTCCCAGGCACTGGCCTCTTCTCTTCATCCCACTGCCTCAGCCCATTTGGGACCCTGGTAATCAACAGGCCCATCAACTGGTGGCCAAAGCAGTGTCTTTTCCTATTCGGCCCCAGCCACACTGCCACCTGCAGTGTTGCTTCCAACTGGACACTTTGCTTCCCAAGTGTGCCCACCAGCCACGCCCTCCACAGCCCAATTCAAATGCTTCCCATGCACCCTGCATCTGTCCTGCCTGATCCCGGACCCCGGGGGGTTTGGGAAGGGAGGGTTACTTTGCTTGTCCTTCCTGCCTTGGCCTTCTCTAGTCCACCCTCCGGAAGGAGCAGCTGAAGGGTCTGCATCTTAGCCGTCCTCCATGCACCCACACACCCAGGGAGATCAGACCACGGCAGCCTGGACAATCCTTGCCCCACACTTCCAGAGCCCACGGTTCTTTAAACACTAGTAGACCTGGAAAAGGTAAAAGCCCCAGTGCAGAAGGAAAAGGAAGATGAGCTTTGGCATCAGAGGGTCCTGAATGTGAATGCTGCCCCCAACATATATAATCCAACAATTTCACTCCTCTCAGTTTTCTCATATCTAAATGCAGATCACATTGCCTGACTCATTATGATGAGAAAATAGAATATGCCTGACCCTGGCTCATGATAGTCAAGCAGTAAATCAATTCACACTTCTCAGCAAGGCTAAAAACACCTCTGAGAAGCCCTCCCTGACTTCTCTAGCTCTAGTCTCTCCCTCTCAGGATCTGGACCACTATTCAATACATGCCTTTCTCAGCAAGATAGTGCCAAGGAGATACTTGTGTTCCCCAGAAGCCCCACTGAAGCCCCACACAGCATTAGTTCTGATTGTAAAATGGGGGTTAAGTTAAATTGGGCAGAAACGAGGCAATGCATACATTGGAAAAGGCTGGGAGGCCCTCTTCAATAGAATCCCTCAGCCAGAGGCTGTGAGCTAGAAGTTGGTGTCTTGGAGCCAGCCCTACCCGAGGGCCCTGGGAGCCTGAGTTTCTGGTTTCCCCTACCTGTCCTAGTTTGGAAAGTAGCAGGAAGATTTAAGAGAGAAAAGAGGACACCCTACCCACCCCTCAAAGCTCACCAGCTCTGAGTTTGGTGTTGTGCGTGGGGTCAGGCTGAGGCTCAGGACTTGGACCTTCCGCAAGATTGAAATTGGGACCTCGACTGGTGGTCACACAAACCCACAGGCAAGTAGACTTGGTTTAAGGTGAGGACAGTGTGGTAGGGTGGGACATTATGGTTTGGGGAGGGCCAGGATGGTAGGAAGACTTCTGCAGGGAAGAGTGGTTCTGAGTGCCTTCTACTGGTAGAAGGCACTCAGAGCCCACTCGAGCTGATGTAACAGTACCACAAGCTGGTGGCTGGAATGGGGAAAATCTGTTCTCTCACAGTTCTGGAGGCTGGAAGGCCAAGATCAAGGTGTCTGAAAGGCTGGTTCCTAGAGGCACAATCTGTTCCATGCCTCTCTCCTAAATTCTGGTAGTTTCTTTCAGCTTTTCTTGGCTTCTAGAAGCATCACTCCATCTCCCCCTCCATCTTCATATGACATTCTCCCTGTGTGTCTGTCTCCACCCCTCCCTGCCCCACCCCCACCTCTAAGCCCTGGTCAGGGAGGCTGAGAACGGTCAGTATGTGTGAGACTCAGGCACCTGCTTGGTGGTGTGGACTGGATGGAACAGGAGGTGCAGGTCTCACTTCTTCCCTTGCTTCTCCTTCCTCTCACTGGCCTATCCCTGACTACCACCCAAACCTAAGTTAATAGCAGGTGGTTCTCAGTCCCAGAAAGATCCACCATCTGGAGACAGGAGACCTGGCCCCCACCTCCCACCTCTCGGACTCACTGGACTGTGGTTCTTTCCATTCTCTAGGCCTCGGTTTCCCTGTTGTGAACAAAACGTCTGTGTGAGAAACAGCAATTGGGTACAGGAGTGCTGTATACAAATCATTGATCTGAAGCTCATGAGTGATGTGTTGTTTTTTATGAATCAGAACAGATTCAAGGTTATTTCTATAAAAAGATGAATTCTAGGCACTTGAATTTACATTGCCTTCTTGAGTAGAAAATAAAGGCACGGGGTTATATAAAGTGCACTGGGAATTTTGCATAACCCAAGGTCATCTTATCTATGGCCCTTGGGAGCATGTGGACGTCACAAACGTCATGAACGGCAGAGAGCTTCTGGGCCGGGTGATGTCTGAACTTCTTCCCCATCTAATATGCTGCTCACTGGCCGCTGGGTGCCTGACCCCACGGTTCTACCACTGACCTCAAGAGCCCTTGTCTGGGGTCCTTCATGTCCTTTTCACACCAACCTCGCCTGACTGTGCATGCTTTCCGGAAGAGGCTTCCAACATAGGATTGCCCCAACATCTTTCTCCACCTTTAAGCTTCTGCAGACAGCCTTGGTCTGACCCCAGGAGCCACGTGACACTCAGCTGTTCTGTCCTTCCGCTAGGCCCTGCAGGCACATGCAGTAACACCAGAGGCCCTGCTCCTCCCATCCCCTCAGCTGACCCTTATTTCCAGAAGTCTCTGACCCACCTGCTGTTTGTCCTCTTTCTTCTTAACATGCGTCACCCTCCCCTATGTGCTGGACGCCATTCTCCAGGTGATCAGAATCCAGATTACACCTCGAAACCCAAAACCTCTCCCTCTCTTCATGCAATCTGGGATGACATTAACCTTTTAATTTCTCTCTATTTTTCTTATATGGAATTATTTTTCTAGATTTTAAACGTGATGTGACGTTCTAAAGTCATTCCTTCCAGTCATCTTTCATTCCTAGATCATTAGTTATATTCTAAAAATCTAAGGTTGAGGTCATGGTTAAGTAACTGATGATAAAATCTTATGAGCTTCTACAATAAATTGTACTGTGATGTAATTGCCCTGTACATAAATGTTTTCCAAGTTTCCATTTCCCTAAAAGAGAGAGATTCCAAGAAATGAAATCACTGGGTCAAAGAAATTTTAAAATTTCTTACCTTTTAAAATTTAGGGACTTTTTAAAAAATTTTAGGATATTTTTTTTCTGATGGTGAAAGTGATTCATTGTAGACATCCAGAAACACAGAGAAGAACAAGCCCAAGATAAGAGTGAGGGCTCCAACTCCCCCAGGGGAAACGGAGGTGGAGCTATAAAAAGAGGAGGGCTGACCTAATGCAGTTATGCCCAAGTCCCTGCTCCATCAGAGGTGACCACCCCCTCACCGTGGAAGGATGGAAGTTTATTCTCTAGAAAGGATAAGATTATCTCAGGCTGAGGAAACACCATGTAGATGAGGACAGGAGCTCAATTAACAAATATAGAGGAGTTCAGTGGAAGTTTAAACACTGAATGGCGAGATTTCAGCCCCCACCTGCCCCCCGCCATTTGCTTCTCCAGAACACTGCTGGATAGAAAATTAAAGAAAGAGGATCTGATCTAGCCTGGAGGTGGTGGAAGCCTGCCTGGAGGAGATGAGCTTTCACACCTGAAGGGTGAGGCGGGGTGATCTAGGGAAAGCTGGGGAAGAGTGTTCCAAGCAGAAGGAACATTTTCCAAGGTTCTGAAGAAGAAAGGGGCTTGAGGCCAGTTTCAGTGGCTCATGCCTGTGATCCCAGCAGCTCTGGAGGCTAAGCAAGAGGATTGCGAATTCAAAGCCAGCCTCAGCAACTTAGAGAGACTCTGAGCAATTCAGCCAGACTCTGTCTCTAAATAAAATACAAAACAGGGCTGGGGATGTGGCTCAGTGGTTAAGTGATCCTGAGTTCAATCCCTGGAACAAAAAAAGAAAAAGAAAGGGGCTTGATGTATTTATTGCTCAGGGTTGTTTTCGGTATGTACTACCAAGAAAAAAAAATCACTTGTTCAATGGTATTGTATGAAAGTCCTCATTTTAAGGCACTTGTACTAGCTTTTTAAATTTATTCTCAATGCTGGAGTCTAGTGCATGCTAAGCATTATTATAACTTTTAATTATTATTAAACAGCAAGAAAAAATGGTATCACCTTTTATTACTAATTTCATTAGTAATCATCACCTTGATTACTAATGAGGGTTAATATTTTAACATAAGGCTTCGACACTTGCTTTTTCTTTTATATAGATATATGTATATATCTTTCCCCATTTTCTAGCAGGTTTTAGTGCTTTCTGATCATTTTGTACATGTTCTTTATAGACAGAATGCTATGGTCTGAATATGTCTTTCCAAAATTCACATGTTGAAGTCCTAATCCTGAGAGATTATTGGTATTGGGAGGTGGGACCTTTGGCAGGTGGGCTAAGTCATGGAAGTGAACCCTTCACAAATGGAATTAATGCCCTTATTTTAAAAAAGAAAAGAACTGAACTGAAATGGTTCACCCCTTCCACCATGTGAAGACATCAGAAAGCTCAAAGAGGAAGCAGGCCCTCACTAGACATCAAATTTGCCAGTGTCTTCAACTTGGACTTCCAAGCCTCCAGAACAGAGGGGGAAAAAAAAATAAGTGTTAGTGTTTTGTTTATAAACCACATAATTTGTGGCGTTTTGTTATAGCACACCAAGTGGGCGAAGGCAGGGAAGATATCAACCCTTTATCTGGCATATTATTAAAAAATTTCTCAGTGTGTTATTTTGTCTGCAGAAATTTATAATT
Source organism: Urocitellus parryii (assembly GCF_045843805.1). Lineage (NCBI taxonomy): Eukaryota > Metazoa > Chordata > Mammalia > Rodentia > Sciuridae > Urocitellus > Urocitellus parryii. The sequence continues at coordinate 21,887,927 of NC_135541.1, forward strand.
TCTATGTGGTCAAATTTATCAATTTTTCCCTTTCCACAAATAGTATGCTTTAGCCTTCCACTCTACATTAATTTTAGCATACAATGTAAAGTGAAGTGCTAAATTTACCCTGCAAATAACCCATGATTGGGCGGGGGAAGGTGTTCAGTGGTCGAGCACTTGGCTAGCATGCATGAGGCCATGGTTCCCATCCTCAGTACCACCAAAAAAATTAATTAATTAAAAAATTAAGAGTCTAGCAGTGACAGCAGGAGATAGAAATGTGTTAGGCAGCAGGATTAAGCGCCCCCCACCCCCAGTTTATAAATAGAGTAGACAGCTAGTAACCAGTGACTCCACTGGGGCCTGAAAGTCTGCACCAGAACCCTGAGCCAGTCCCTGAAGCAAAGCAGCACGTGATCAACATCCTGATTGGACTGGGGACCCATGAACACAAGTGCCCTGGTGTGACTGGACTCAGAGACCCCCACTTCTTTAAAAAATCTCCAGCCCAAGTCTGGGCACAGTGGCGCACACCTGTAATCCCAGTGGCTCAGGAGGCTGAGACAGGAGGATCTCAAATTCAAAGCCAGCCTCAGCAAAAGTGAGGTGCTAAGCAACTCGGTGAGACTCTGTCTCTAAATAAAATGCAAAATAGGGCTGAGGATGTGGCTCAGTGGTCGAGTGCCCCTGAATTCATTCCCCTATACACCCCCCAAAAAAACTTCAGGCTATGATTTTCATATGATTTTCACTCTACCATTGGACCACATTTTCAGCCCTAGTGACTCTTAAAGATGAGCACACAATTGAGGATCTCAGTTCCCCTCTAACATTATCATATAAACCCCTAGACGACAGCCACTTGGTGGCAACCCTGTCTTGACACCCTGCCCCTGGGTGAGCGCTCCTTTCTTTCTACTTAATAAATCCTGTTACTTTACTCTCATCTTAGTGTCAGTGGATCTCATTCTTTGAATTCACAAGACAAAGAACCAATAAATCCTGTGTCTCAGCAGTACTTATTGGGTAATCCTTTCTACACTCATCTGTGATATATATAGTATATAGCAGCATATAGACCTCACAGTATATATACTAGACTTTCATACATAAAATTGTCTACCAATTATTGTGTTCCTTTGAGCTATCATTTTATAATATCAGTTTTCATTGCTGTAGCTTTGTAAGATACCTTAATAAATACCTGGTAGAAGACATTCTCCTTTTCCTTTTCTTGAGAGTCCTAGAAGCCAAAGATAGATGGATAGATAGATAGATAGCTATGGATATATACATTTTTTTTCTTCAGACAGGTGTTCACAAGAGTCTTCTCAGTGGAATCTGACAGACCCACAGAAAAGATAAACACAAGTGGCCTGGGAGTCCCCCCAAGGAAGTAAATAACTGAATAATCAGACTGTGTTGATCCTAATCAGAAGGTCCCAATCATTTACACAGTGTCCAAAAAGCTCTTTTTTTTTTCCTTCATTAACTTAATTTTTATTTGCCTTACTGCACTGGTTAGAACCTCCAATACAATGTTTAATTTTTGTTTGTTTGTTTAATAGTCTTGTTTAGAGCTCATAGCAAAAGATTGAGTTTTTCCTTATATCCCTTGCCCTACACATGCACAGCCTCTCTATCAATACCCCCCACAAGAGGGGTACATTTATTTATCATGACCAATAAACCAATAATGACATATCATTATCACCCAAATCACTCTTTTTTTTTTTTTTTTTTTTTTGGAGGGGGGCGTTGAGTGAGGATTAAACCCAGAGGCACTTTACCACTGAGCCACAACCCCAACCCCTCATTTTATTTTTTTATTTTGAGACATGATCTTAGGGCCTTGCTAAGTTGCTGAGACTGGAGACTGGCCTCAAACTTTCAATCCTCCCTCCTCAGCTTCCCACATCACTGGGATTTCTGGAGTGCACCAACATGTCCAGTTACAGTTCGGTCTTAGTTAAACAGATTTTAGTGATTCTTTCTTGAGGGGGTGGGGTGAGTAGTTCTGCGGTAGAACTCAGGGCCTTGTGCCTGCTAGACAAGCACTCTACCATTGGACCACATTTTCAGCCCTAGTGACTCTTAAAGATGAGCTCACAACTGAGGATCTCAGGCTTTTGAGAAAACCATCTTATCTGAGAGAGCCTGAAATAAGCAGAATAAAGCTGTCCAGAGGAAGGAGAGATTTTGCATGGAGAATTTTTTAAACTCAATGTTTTATTCAGGATAAAAGAGGGTCCTTGCATCCATGAAATAAGAAGATGAGATTCCACAAAACACGTAGAGAACAATGACAAAACAAGTTATTGGAAAGTAAAGACAGGATAGCAGAATCAAAAACTTCAGTAGATAGATTGGAAGTTAGTTATGCAAGTCCCAAAAGCTAGAGTAAAACATTAAAGATAGAGACATTAGGGAAAAAAAAGATTAAAAATGATCAAAGGATGAGTAAAGGAGGTCCAACTAGCAGGAGTTCCAGAGAAGGAGACAGAAAATATCAGGAGTGTAAGTAATCAAAGAAAATTCAATTGTTTCCAGATTGGGAGGCCACTAAGTGCCAAGGGATGAACAGAGGTCCACCCTATTGAAGAGTTTCAGAACACCAGAGACAGAGATGTGCCTACATGTTCCGAGAGCGAGCCCATGGTTCCATGTACAATCTCAGGACTCAGAATAGCATCAGGCTTTGCAACAATATTGAAAGCTATCAAACAATGGAACAAAGCCCTCAGGATTTCCAGAAACCTGATTTTAAGCCTGGAATTCTATACACAGGCCTGCAATTGTTTTAATGCCATGATTCCTGGAAGGTTTTAACAAATATGCCTATAAAGCCAGCTGGACTTGGTGCCTTTTTTCAAAAATTGTTTGGCAAAAAATTGTCTATTCAAGTTTTCTTCTTCATGAATGTATCTTAGTAATTTGTATTTCCTCACCAAAAAAAAAAAAAAAAGGAATGCCTATTGGAATTAAATGTTCAGACTGCCTTATTTCTTCACATGATATATCTTCATTCTGTTTGTGCTACAACCAAAAGCATGAAATAAAACTGTTCCTTGGCTTCTGTGGGTGCCACGTGGAGATGTTTTGTAATCAGGGTTAGGCTAGTTTGGTGATATAATGAGATTGTTTTCAACTAAAACCCCTGAGCTTTTTTCAAGTAGGAAGCCACTAAGCTATTACTAAGCATGAGCTTATGTGATTAGGAATTTGGGCAATAAAAGTGACGATCTGCCATCTGCACCCATTCAATGTCATCATGTCCACCTCAGCTCACTGATCTGACAAGGATCATCCTCTTAAACCTAGATTCTGTCCATCTGGAGTATTAGCCACTCCCAGCTTTGATAAATCAGATTTCTCCTCCCTCTGATAAATTTAAGGAGCTTAATGTAATGGCATTCCCTGGCAGAGAGGATGCTGATTCTAGAGTCTGGTTGGTTGAGGTTTTTGTTAAGCTCAAAATATCATTTCCAAAAAAGCCATATCCCTTGCTCCACCTCAAACCACAGAATGGGAGGTGACAGAGGAAAGTGATGCAGGGAGCCCAAAGTTGAGGTGGGGGGACTTAACTAGGCCATTCAGTGAGCACAAAGGACCTCCATCAGCCCAGCTGGGCCATGCCCAGAGGAATCTCTGGAACCAGAAACAGGAGCTCTCCAGAGGAGAGAAGGCAAATCTTCAGGAGGCAAATGAGGGCAGGAAGACACAGGAAGCAAGCCCAGTATAAGTCCACCCAGCTTCCCCAGCGGAGCTGGCCAGGCATTCTGTTAGGATCATAGGTGCAAATGCCAAGCTCTAACCATGGTCAGTCCTTGCCCAGACAGAGCATAATAAGCCAGGGATCCCAGGGTGACTTCCCAGGAGGCTCTATGGTGGCCTCTAGAAGGGCAGCAGAGATGACAGCAGGGCCTTTCAGGGGCAGATACACTGAGAGTACTGAGAACTCTACCATCCAAGCATGGCATCAATGGGACTTCGGAAATTATTTCCAAATAAGATTAAGCATACAATTGTGTTTCAGCGTGTTTCAGCTGCTGGGTTTACAGGCGTGTGCCACCACACCCAGATGACAGTCAGCTTAGAAGAGAACCCCCAAAAATTGCATGTGAGGTAGGTACGTGACACAAAAAGAAAGGAACGGTGGCCACCTTTACGACCCTGGGGTAGGAACAGGCAGGGAGGCTAGAAGACAGAGACTGCCTACACAAGGGAAGAATCTTCTCTGGGTGGGGAGCTAGCTCTGAACAGACATCTGAGTACCTTCAATTTAGGGAGGAGGTCCTAGGACACATGGAAGTCAGGGTCTACCTCCCATAATGGAAGCCAAAGTGGGGAGACTGTACCTTTTCCCTGGAACCTAGCAGCCAGGTTTGGCCCTAACTTACATTCAACCAAATCAGACGGTCCCATCAAGGATTCTTCAGAAAGTGGCAGAGAGAAGCCCAATGCATGCTACAGAGCATCCAGGGACTCCAGACTCATGACCACCACAGGAAATTCCACCTAGGGACAGCAGCACCAGCACGGGAGTTTTAAGTGAACATTTCTTGGAGGGCTTGTTGGCTGGATGTCTTTAGTCCAATTCTGCTGCTATAACAAAACACCTGAGACTGGTCTTGAACCCAAGGCCTCATGCATGCCAAGTGCTCTACCACTAGGCTACACCCCCTAGCCCCAACCAGAAGACATTTTAATCAATAAAAACAGACCCCTAAATGATACAGATGATGGTATTAACAGTGAAATTTAAGATATATTATAAATATAAAAATATATTCTTGAGGATATAAAAGAAACTTGATTGTTCTGGAGAAAAAATATAAAATATTTTTTTAAAGACCAAAATGGATTTTGTAAAGAGAAGTAAATGTGATATCAGAAAAAAATACAAGGGATGAAATTTACATAAGAATAGAAACTAGTAAAATTTTTCAATAAAGATGAAGACATGCTAATAGAAATTAGCCAAAATGAAGTACAGAAAGAAAATTATTCAAAGAAATTGAATGACCATGAGATAATAATAATAATAAGCCATCTAATAATGAACAGGATAATCCCAGAAGAAGAGAGAGAACACAGGAAAAGATTTTGTTTTTCTGTTTTCTGGGTCGATATTTGTTTGTTTTTGTATTGTTGTTGGTTTTTCATGTTGGCGATGGAACCCAGAGCCTTGTGCATGCCAGGCAAGTATTCTACCACTGAGCTATATCCGCAGCCCAGAAAAGAATTTTTTTTAAATGACCAAAATATTTCAAATTTGATGAAAATCATAAACTCACAGAATCTCAGCTAAGAAACTCAATGAAATTGAAGCAGGATAGATATAAACAAAACCACACCAGGACACATCATAATCAAATAGTTGAAAATCAGAGACAACAAGAAAATCTTAAAAGCATCCAGAGAAAAAAGAAGCATTAAGAGGAACAGAGGGCTGGCATGGTGGCGCATGCCTGTAATCCCAGCAGCTCGGGAGGCTGAGGTAGGAGGATTATGAGTTCAAAGCTGACCTCAGCAAAAACGAGGTACTAAGCACGTAAAACAAAACAGGACATTTTTTAAGTTAAAAACAAGGCTATTAACCTATTGCTCTAAATCTAGAGAAATACATTTCAAAATGAAACTGACAGATGCCTACAATGCATATGAAAATATTATGCTAAGAGAAAAAGCCAGTCACAAAGACCAGGTCTTGTACGATTGCCTTGACAGTTACTGTCCAGAACAAGAAAATCTAGAGACAGAATGCAGCTTAGTGTTACCCAGGCTGGGAGCTAGGGGGTGACAGTGACTGCTGAGGGGTACCCCATTTCTTTCTGGGACAAGTAAAATGTTCTGAAATTGACTGTGGCGTTGGCTGAACAGCTCCTCGAATGTACTGAGAATCATTGGATTGTATACTTTGAATGAGTGAATTGTATGGTAAGTAAATTACATCTCATCAAAGTTGTTATTTTTTTAATGAAAGCAAAACAAAGGTATTTCAAACAAAGAAAAACTCATTCATTGCCAGCAGGCTTGCATTATAAGTTATGTTTAAGAAAATTTTTCCAGCAGAAGCAAAAGGATACTAATGGAAATTTGGATCTACATGAATGAAGAGAGAAAAAATGATAAATATGTGAGGGAATATACGCATTTTAAAAATCTCTTTTAATCTTTTAATCAACTGAAGTCAAATCTCAATTATATTTTAATTGACTGAAGTCAAAAATAATGACATTATAGTATGATGTTCATAGTGTATGGAGGAATAAAACAGAACAGCAGTAACCCATAGGCCAGGAGTAAGAGAATGGAAATACATTGTTACAAGGTTCTTACATAATACACAAAGTGGTAAAATAATATTTGAAGACAGACTACGATAATAAATTAAAGATATTGTAAACCCTAGAGAAAACCTCTACAAAAACATGTCTTAAAATAGAGATACAGCTTCTAAGTCAACAATGGAGGTAAACATAATAACATAGCTTCCACTTCCAGAAAGAGGCACCAGAGACCTCCAGAACCAGAGGAATAACGTGATAGTGACTGCTCTAAATTTTCTTTTTGTCTCAAAAATCCAAGATTGGGAGGCTAAGAAGGCAGAAAACGTTAAATGCCAACAGGCACAGACCAAAAAAAAAAAAAAAAAAAAAAAAAAAAAAAAAAAAAAAAAAAAAGAAAAAGCTCCAACAAACACTGCTCTCTCTAGACAAAAGCCAAAGAAAGAGGCAGCCTGGCGAGGCAGAAAACTTTGAGACAATAACCACCCCAGGCAAACACCACGGAAAAAAAACTGGGCAAGTCACAAGGCTGTACGTGTGTACATTTGCACACAATGTTGTACGGTGAGGCCACACACCCACCCACACTAGCAAAGGCTGGGTGGGGAGCCTAGACTTCCACCCTCAAGACGCTAAAACAAGTTGCTCCCAATACCCTTCCAGGGTGGTATAGAGAAAGCCAAGCAGGGAGCTAGGAAATATAAGTCACATGTTTGAAAGAAAGAAAACTGTATTTGCTGATAACATGATTGTGTATGAAGAAAATCACTTGTACTTCTGTATGTTAACAATGAACTTATGAACTTTAAAATACAATACCATTTAAAATCACTAAAAAAATGAGGAGTGAATCTAACAATATGCATATTTAAAACTTACACAATGCTAATGAAAGAATTTTTAAAATATTTATTTCTTTATTTTTTAGGTGTAGATGGACACAACACAATGCCTTTATTTTTATGTGGTGCTGAGGATGGAACCCGGGTCCTGCCCGTGCAAGGCGAGCGTTCTTCCGCTGAGCCACAATCCCAGCCCCTGAAAGAATTTTTTTAAAGAATTAAATAAAGCCAGATGTGGTGGTGCATGCCCACAATCCCAGCGGTTTAGGAGGCTGAGGCAAGTTCAAAGCCAGCCTCAGCAACTTAGTGAGTCCCTGAGCAACTTAGTGAGACCCTGTCTCAAAATAAAAAATCAGAATGGCTGAGATGTGGCTCGGTGGTTGAGCAACCCTGGGTTCAATCCCTGGTTCAAAAAAAAAGTAAGTGGAGAGATTTATCATGTTCATGGATTGGAGGATTCAATATAGTAAAGATAATAATTCTGATTGGTCATAGTGGTGCATGCTTGTAATTCCAGCCACTCAGGATGCTGAGGCAGAAGGATCTCAAGTTTAAGGCCAACCTGGGCAACTTAGCAAGACCTTATCTCAAAATAAAATAATAAAGTCTGAGGATTGAGTCAGTGACAGATCACTTGCCTAGCATGTGCAAGACCCTGGGGTTCAATGCCTAGTATTAAAAGAGAAAAAAAGAGATAATTCTCTCCAAATTGATATGTAGGATTAAGGGGATTACTATCAAAATCCCAGTAAGTCTTTTTATTCATATTGACAAGGTTATTCTAAAATTTACATGGAAATGCAAATTTACTAGAATAGCTAAAATTACATATATGTGTGTGTGCATTATATATATGAAAAAAATCAGCCTATCCAATTTCAAGAATTATTAGATAGGCACCAGAACTAGCTGCATGGTACCAATGGAAAGATAGAACATCACTGGAATGAACCAGAGAACTCAGAAATAAACCCAATTATTCTCAACTGATTTTTAATAAAGGCACAAAATCAATTCAATGGAGCAAGGTAATCTTTTCAAGAAATAGTGGTGGAACAATTGGACGTCCATAGGCAAAAATAAATAAATTTTAAAAAAACAAATGCATGGCTGGATTGTAGCTCAGTGGTAAAGTGCTTGCCTAGCATGTGTGAGGCACTGGGTTCAATCCTCAGCTTCACATAAAATAAACACATAAATAAAATCAAAGTATTGTGTCCATCTATTTAAAAAAATTTTTTAATGCATCTCACCCTCAGTCTCACACCTTATACAAAATGAATCATGGAGTTTAAATATCAATTGTAAAGTTATAAAAAAATCATTAAAGAAGGTCTGTGGATATAACTCAGTTGGTAGAATGCTTGCTATGCATGCCCAGGGCCCTGGATTCAATCCCCAGCACCATAAAAAGAAAAAAAAAATATTAAAGAGATTTTGGACTAAGCAAAGAGTTCTTAGACTTGACACCAAAAGCTTGATCTATAAAAGGAAACATGGATGAATTGAACTTCTTCAAAATAAAAATATACCCTCTGTGAAAGACTCTAAGAGAATAAAAAGAAAAAGCAGAGAGAAAGAAAATATTTGCAAACCACATATCCAAGGGAGGACTAGTATCTAGAATATACAATAAACTCTCAAAACTCAACAGTAAAAAAGCCAACAATTTAATTAGAACAGGGCAAAAGACATAAAGAGTTATTTCACTGAAGGAAGATACACTAGTGACAAATAAGAACTTGAAGTGTATCGACATATTTGCCATTAGGGAAGTAAAACTAAAATCACAATGAGATATCACTCCACTAATCTTGCTGAGTAAAGTAAGCCGATCCCAAAAGACTACACATGGTACAATTCCATTTATATAACATTCTTGAATAATATATGAACAATAGAGAAAATCAATTAAATCAAACTCATTCTTTAAAAAATACATAAAGACATAAAAAATTGATTAACCACCAGCCACACTGATGAAGACAAAAAGAGAAAAGACCTATTTTACCAATATGAAGTACAGAGATCCTACAGCTATTAAAAGAATAAGAGCTGGGCGCAGTTGCCCACACCTGTAATCCCAGAGGAGTTGGAGGCTGAAGCAAGAGGATTGGGAGTTCAAATCCAGCCTCAGCAAAAGCGAGGAGCTAAGCAACTCAGTGAGACCCTATTTCTAAATAAAATGCAAAATAGGGTTGGGGTGTGGCTCAGTGGTTGAGCGCCCCTGAGTTCAATCCCTGGTACCCCCCCCCCGAAAAAAATTAGAAGAATAAGAAAATATTATGAATAATTCCATGCCAACAAATCCAACAATTCAGATAAAATGGATAAGTTCCTTGAAAAATATAAACAACCAAAGCTCACTCAAAAATCGATAACCAAGACACCCCTGAATCTATTTAAAGAAATAGTTTGAAGTTTGAAGTCTTCCTACAAAAAAAACCACTCCAGGCTCAGATAACATAACTGGTGAATTCTACCAAACATGTAAAGCAAAAATATTAGCATTTCTACACAAACTCCTCCAGAATATTTTTTTAAACTTGATTCAGTATAGGAGGCAATCATTAGCCTTATAAAAATAATAGATAACAAAATTCAAAAAATAAATTACAGACCAAAACTCCTCATTGACATAAACACATAAAATATTTCCCTCCCCTTTTGGTACTGGGGATTGAACTCAGGTGCACTTAATCCCTGAGCTACATCCCCAGCCTGCTTTATATTTTATTTAGAGACTTGCTAAGTTGTGGCTTGCTAAGTTGCTTTGAGCCTTGCTAAATTGCTGAGACTGGCTTTGAATTCACAATCCTCCTGCCTCAGCCTCCCAAACCACTGGGATTACAGGCATGCACCACTGCACCCATCCTAGACACAAATAATCTTTAACAGAAGTTTAGTGATATATAGAAAGCTGTGACTAAATTAGCTCATTCCTGGAATATAAGGTTGCTGAAACATTAGATAGCAAAACCATGTGATCATTTCAAAAAGTACAAGAAAGCATTTGACAAAACTCAACACCCAGTGGTTAAAAAAACTCTGTTATCTAAGAATAGAACTTCCTCAATCTGATAAAGAGTGTCTATTTTAAGAACCACACTCAATGTAGGCAATATTTCTGATCACATCACTTCTATTTAACGTTTTACTGGCCAGTGCAATGAAATAAGGAAAAAGAAATAAAGGCATACATCGTATAAAAGAAAAAGTCAAATTCTCTTTATTCTTGAGATACAATAATTTAGAAAATCCCAATGAACCTACAAAAAAGATAGTAGAACAAATAAGCGATTTAGCAAAATTGCAATTTATAAAGTCAGTATACAAAAATTAACTGTGTTTTATATACCACAGAGAATAATTAGAATTTGAATTTTTAAAAATGCCACTTATGAAGCTGGGGGATGTAGCTCAGTGGTAGAGTACTTGCCTGGCATGTGTGGGCCCCTGGGTTTGATTCCCAGTACTATAATAAATAAATGAATAGTTAAGAATATAAAAATAAAAATGCTACTTGCAATGGCAAAAAGCTAAAAAAAAAAAAAAAACAACCTTGGAATCAACTTAATAAAATGTACAGATCTCTACCCTGAAAACTATGAAATATGGTGAAAAGAATATAAGATCTAACTAAATGGAAGACATACAATGTTCATGGATAACAGAAAGCAACGTTTTAAAGTTGTTGATCATCCTGAAGTTGATTTGCAGATTAAATAGAATCCTGGTGGTAACCTCATCAATACTTGGGGCAGAAATTAACCTAGAAAAAGAACAAGTATGGAACACACATGTTACTTGTTTTCAGGGTTTACTAAAGTCATTTTGATCAAAATGTTAACAAAAAGATAAGCATATGTAGCAATAAAACAGAATAGAATCCAGAAGCATACCAACACACATGTAGTCATTTGATTTTTGACAAAGCTGCTAAAGTAAATCAGTGGGGAAAGGATTTTTTCCCCCATCAGATACCACTGCAACAGTTGAATATATAGAAAAAAAAAAAAGAACCTTAGCCTTACTTCACACCAAACACAAAAATTATCCCAAAATAAATTTTAAAGCCTAAACTTGAGAGTTAATCATATAAGACTTCTAGAAGTACAAAAAAAAATAGAAATTCTTGAGATAGGCAAAAATTTGTGACCACAAGTTCTTACAAACACAAAGCATAAAGAAAAAATTAATAAATAAGACTTCATCAAAATGATAACTAAAAGACATGAAAATGTACTCAATGTTAGTCCTTAAGGAAATGCAAATTTAAATCACACTGAAACACCACTAACAAAATGCTTGAAAGGGGATAAATGAAGATTTATCAGACCAACTATATAGATATATCTCAAAACCATGTTAAGTTAAAAAAAAAAGAAATTCTACAACAGACAAAAGTTTAATGATAGAAAGCAGACTAATAGGTACCAGTTTCCTGGTCTACAAAGTGGGGAAGTCATCTCCCTAACTACCTACCTACTCATCAGGCTGTTGCAAGGATTAAATGAAAATTAAATAAAATAATAACCTCTATGGAACACAGTATCTTGCACATCAAAATTGTTAGCTATATTTTAAAAGAAGTGTCATTATTGCAGCAGAGCTTCTAAGGCTCACTGGTTGAGCTGACCTCTTCTTCCTGGACACACTGCTGGACCCCACTTCCAGACTCCAGGCATCTAGCAGAATTACACAACCAGTTCTCACCACCAGGATGAGGATGAAAGTGATGTGTGTTACTTACAGACCAGGCAGCTCAGGGCAAGTTGCCTTCCCCATGTTTCCCTTTCTTTGCTGGGCACTGGAGAAGATTCAGCTGAGAACTCTGAGAATAGAACTTCCTCAATCTGATTGATACAGAGTGTCTATTTTAAGAACCACACTCAATGTAGGCAATATTTCTGATCACATCACTTCTATTTAACGTTTTACTGACCAGTGCAATGAAATAAGGAAAAAGAAATAAAGGCATACATCGTATAAAAGAAAAAGTCAAATTCTCTTTATTCTTGAGATACAATAATTTAGAAAATCCCAATGAACCTACAAAAAAGATAGTAGAATAAGCGATTTAGCCTCCTAGAGGAGGCTACAGGAGTACACAAAGCAGGGCTGGGCCCATTGCCCTGGACTGTGAAATTAGCAAAACACAAACTTTCTTGTGTTAAGCCACAGAGCCACGGAGAGCTGGGTTTTTATTTTTGTTGTCATTAACTCATTAGTGTAACTAATCCAACATGGCCACGCAGTGCACACCCACAGACAGCACTGCTCTAGCCTTACCCTTCCTGCACTGAACACAACTCCTCACAAGCCTTAGTTCGTGGCAGACCAGTTCCCGGCTCTGTTGTTTCCATTTCTGGCCTCAAGCTTGAATCTCCATCTTTGCTTCCTGAGTCTAGAATCACCCATGAGCCCAATCCCCACTGATCATCCAAGCTGTAGGATAGCACACCTTAATCTCTTGGCAGTGAGGCTTGATAGAGCAAATGCAGTCTAGTGTTTCAAAGTTAGACTGAAAAGTATGACTTGGACTATGTGACTCCGTCTCTAAGTCTCAGTTTCACCATCTCCAAGACGGGGATCCTATTGACTTCTGCAGTATTTTCGTGGAGATGAAAGTTGGCGATGGATGTGTAAAAGGGCCCCACTCCCTGAGAAAGACACAAGTCTCTCAGGAGACCCAAACTCCTTTGCTTGTTCCCAAGGATTACCAGAGCTGACCAGGCCCCAGGAGCCAGCCTACAACGCACAGCAGGGTGAACAGGTAGAGAGATGCCCTCCTGGCTCCAGAGGGACAGCATCTGCTTATCTCTCTTCCCTGTATCCATAGAGACAAAAATCATAGACTTCTTATTGGAAATACTCTGAAACCTCCTCTAAATCACACGCTGACAACAGCACCACAACACAACAATCATCCAGGGACACTAGTTAAAATCCGTTGGATTTATTATACTATATACTCCCCAGGACAAAGCCAAAATGCTAGAAGCACATTTGATTTTCACAACGATTCTATGAGGTGCATAGTCTACAGATGAGGGAAATAAGGTTTAGAGAGATTAAGCAACCAGCGGAAAGTCACACAGCTACCAGGTAACTGAGCTAGAAAATTAATTAATTCATATATTCAATCTTCCACTGATTTAGTCAACGAATTTTTTCTGCCATCTGCTCCATCCCAGGTCTTACACTGGGACCGAAGACCCAAAGATGCAGGAGGATAGAGTCTGCAAGGTGCTCGGGGGAAACGGAACCACGACCCATGAGCTCCAGTCCTTCTCTAATCCCCTCCCTGAGCTCTGCCGCCTCCAAGAGCCACAAACCCCAACACCAGCCCAGAGACGTTTCCTGAGGCTGCTGTTTTCCTTGGCCCCCAAGTTGGGAGACTGTATGTTCAAAGAGGTGGAAAACAAGACAGCGGCTGGGGGTAAGGAGAGAGCAGGCCCGCCTCCCCACAACCTGCCTGTCCAGGGTGGAAACAGGGAGCAGAGGGGGCTGTCCTCCCACCTACCCACCAGCCCATCCAAGCCATTGTTCCCTTGTTGTGACAAGGGGTTCGGCTGGGCCCACGGACGGGACTGCGGGCTTCCTCGCCAGCCCTAGGTGCTTGGACAGCTGGAGGAAACAGACGGCCTGCTCAGCCCTCCACTCCAACAACAACAGGCTGCCCGCCACTGGCTGCCCCACCAGGGGGCTGGCCTGGAGCCAGCCAGGCCACCCCACTCCGCCCCACCACTGGCAAAACATGTTTTCTTGTTTTCTGAGGGGGAGGAGGAGGCCCGTACCCATCCTGAGCAAACACAGGAGCTGATAAGCACAGACGGGGTCTGGCTGCCAAGCTGCCAGCTGGGGCTGCTGTCAGGGCCAGGGCCAGGCCGAGCCCAGAGGTCACTCAGGCCAGCCTGCCAGGTTCAGAGTAGGGTGAGGGAATAGAAAGCTCCTTGCCACTCGGGGGGAAAAACACCCAACCCAAGTCTTTCTTCACTGAAAAGAGAAGGGCCCAGAGGTGGCCAGATTGCAGGGACAATCACTGAATCCAGCAGCACAGAGGCCAGCCTTGAGAGCTGCAATATCCTACTCGGTGCCTGCTCTTAGCCAGCCTCTCTGTCCCTCCCCTCACCAGGAACACCATTATCAGTGCTCCTAGAGAACATGAGAAATCAGGATTGCTGCCCATCAGCTTTTTCAGAAAGGTTAAATGACTGTTCGAGGTCACACGGCAATTGGTGCCCATGGGATATAAGTCCACAGCTGCCTGTCAAGTCCATGTTCTTTTGCATGCCCTGTCCAGTCCCACCACAGCCCACCATATTTGCTTTATCAGACTTAAGTTATTAATGTCCTAGAGATGTGGTGGGAGCATTATCAACCTGCCTTATCTAGATCTCATTTTTTGTCAGGAAGCTCACAACAGACCAGTTTGGTTAGAGTCTCACGAGATCCTCCCAGAGTAGGAAATAAAGATTTGTATGCAAAGGGTTTGTTCGGGAATTGGTCCCCAGGAAGCTTCCATAAAGCAACAGAGATAAGGAAGAGAGGGAACCAAGGGAGAAGGGACTGCTGGGAGTGACTGGGGTCTATGCCTCTGGGGGCCTCTGGGGGCCTCTGGGAAGACAGCACAGAGCAGACCTATGCCTCAGGATGCAAGGAAGCTGGACTATGAATCCACACTTGTGCCTGTCCTTGACCAAGGGCTGTTCCTGGCGCCCTACTCTCCCGGCTCCCAGGCTGCCCCGTGAGTGGGCCGAGCAAGCCCCTGCAGCCGGTCCTCAGGCACAGAGCAGCCAGTTCACAGCATGAGTGGAAGGACCTGTGCCGGGCTGTGGCTGAGGCAGTGACACCTGCTGCAGTTGGTGCAGTAGGGAGCTCCGCCCCAACTTGGCCGAAGAAACTCTTGTTCCTCAGGCCACACCAGCCCATTCCCTGCACACACGGGGACCCTCGTCAGCTCTGAGGCAGAGGATGCTCTCTCTCCCAGGGTCACAGCCCCTGCAGCCAACCCACAGGCTCTGAACCCCACCAGGAAATGACAAGTCTTGCCATCCTGGCCAACCTGACCTGTCCAGAGAGAGTCCCTAGGAATCTTCCTCTGCCTTCCATTCCCATCCATGTCCTCCCCTCTGAAAGGCTGGCTGGTGTTTATTTTATTTTTTTCTCTCTTTTTGGAGAAATGTCATAATACTACTGTCCAATAATCAGTCCCCAAATACCCTTCACCATGTCCTCCTTGAGGAATCCAGACCCCTCTGGTTCACTGGCTAGTGCCACCATGTCCATGTACACAGAGTGCTGAGTGCCTAGCAGGCCACACCAGGCACTTCTCTGCACAGAGAAAAGCGCTGGAAGTCCAGTGGCTTGTCTGACTTTAAGAGGGCACACTATCTTTCAATTCCAACTCTTTGGAAAAAAAGGGACTGTGTGTCCTGTTACAGAGGTTTAAAGCAGATGCCAGGAAGAGGCACTCTAGTCTGTTTTGGTCCTGTGGTTTGCATGGGTGCAGCACCCCAGGTGTGGGGTGTTTACCGGAAGCCCTGTCTGTGGTACCTTTGGAAAGAATAGTAAGGTGACTGAAACTCAGTCTGCTCTTTATTGTCAGCATCCAGAGAATATTAGTGATTGTTATGGTTTGGATGTGAGGTGTCCCCCAAAAGCTCACATGTGAGACAATGCAAGAAAGATCAGAGGTGAAGTGATTGGGTCATTAGAAGCTTAATCCAATCAGTGGACTGCTCACCTGATGGGATTAATTAACTGAGGGCAGGTGGGGTGTGGCTGTAGGAGGTGGGCATTGGGGGCGGGGCTTGGGGGTATACATTTGTACCTGGAGAGTAGAGATCTCGTTGTCTCTGCATTCTGATCATCATGTGAGCCGCTTCCCTCCTCCAATACTCCTTGATGCCCTGCCTTACCTGGAGCCCCAAGGAATGGAGTCTGCTTACCTATGGACTGAGACCTCTGAAACTTTGAGCCCCCAAATAAACTTTTTCTCCTCCACAATTGTTCCGGTGGGGTCATTGAGTCACAGCAGCAAAAAAGCTGAGTAAAACACTGATAAAACATACCCCCCTGTCAGGTGGGGCTACTCCTACCACACCCCATCATGCACCACTGCACGCCCCTCGCAGCTTGTAACGCTGGCAGACATTATGAACCAATCAGCTCTCCCACAGAAGTAAGATGCTGCCTCCATAGATTATTCTAAGCAGCAACATTCTGAGCTGGCCTCAGAAATGATCCCTGGTACCTAACATACCTAGGACCTAAAGGATGAGTCCTTAGGTCTCTGATGAGTCCACATATCCCTTCTCTGGGCTCGTGATCTAGCCTGGACCCCATCATCTCAAGCTTAGTCCAACTCCCTGTGCCCACCCACCTCTTCATTTCACAGCCCTTACCCATCTTCCCATGTTTCCACAGCTCTATTTTTGCTGCATCCACCTGTTTCCTATCCCCAGGCCCTGTCCTGGGAATCCAATCCAAACAGGCTAGACCTCTTGCTGCTCTAACCTTGGGCAGAGCTCTGCCTCTGTCAGATAGCATAGCCCCGCAGGGAGCCCTGGAAGATGACTTCTCACCTATGCATTGTGTCATCAATCCAACCTTGAACCTGCGAGGAATCCCCCACCGGGAGGCTGGGCCTTCAGCTCTTCCCGCTAGCTGAAGTTCTATCATGGTTTCCCTTATGGGTTTCGTGTCTTCCCTTCTGCTGGAAAGTGAACTTCAGGTAGGTAGACTTCTGGTTCATCTCATTCCCAACTGCATCCCCAGGACCCAGAGCAGAGCCTAGTTGCAGTTGGCATTCAGTAGCTATCAAGTAGGTGGAGAAGTCAAGGAATGCTCAGCCTCACAGGCCCTGGGCAGCATCGACTCTCAAAAACTCCCACGGGATCTTAGCCTCTGACTCCCTTTCCAGAAAACTGGCCCTTCAGGCCACAGAGGACCACAAGCTCTTCTGCAGCCCCTGCCGTGGCTCTGCTGCTACCTGTGCTCTCCGGTTTCCTGGAACCTGGGTCTTACCCCACCTGTCAAACCAATCAGCAGTCCCAGGAATGGAGACACAGGAGGTGGAAGAGCAGGGAGAGGACCTTGAAATCAGACAGGTCCTACCAACCATGTGACTCTGGGATCATTGCTTAACCTTTCTAGGTCTCAGTGTCTTTTTATCAACAAAATGGTAGATGTAATAAAAGCCATAGCAAGGGTGCTTATAAGATTAAATATGGAGGGGCTGGGCTGGTGGCTCAATGGTAGAGCACCTGCCTAGCATATGCAAGGCACTGGGTTCGATTCTCAGCACTGCATGTAAATAAATAAACTAAAGGTCCATTGACAACTAAAAAATATTTTTAAAATATAGAGTTTTTTTAAAAAATATTAAATAAGGAGGTAAAATATGCCAGGTATGTAGTGAACACCTTGAACCTACCGGGAGTGTGTCCCATTTTTTATCCTAAGTTAATAGTCCAGAGGAAAGTCCAGCCCACTCAGCCTCTTCCAAGGATCCCTGGCAAAAATGCACAGAAACCTAGGTGTGCACAGAGCTCAGGCTGAAGAGCACTGGCTTCACCACCAGGCACTCTGTGAGTGGCCCTCCCTCTTAACCCTCCTCTGTGCCCAATTTTGTCACACAGATTTGCCACTGTTCTCACAAGTTGGAGTTTATATCCTTACCCCTTAGTTCTGAGTCAGTCCTGTGGCCTGCTCTGGACAACAAATTGCAGCAGAAGTGACTGAGTGCCAGTTATGGGACAAGGTCCCAGGGGCCTTCATGTACATGTCTCCTGTCTTGCACCTCTACCATAACCAAGAGAACAAGCCTGAGCCAATCTGCCGAAGGACAAAGACATGTGGATCAGAGCCAGGACACAGCATCACCCCATCTATGGCAATCTAGATCAGCCAACGACTGACCACTCCAGACCTGCAAATGATCCCATCCAAGTTCAGCCGAGTTGGCCTTTCAACCCAATTCACTCAAGACTTGTAAGCCATAATCCTTATCGTTGTATAACACTGAAGTTATATGGTTCTTATGCAGCAGAAGCTGACAGATACACTTCCCAGCAGCTACTGGACCATTGTGCTCCAGCTTCTCTACCAATGGCTTCCCAGCTTCTGCTCATACCATCTCCACCAACAGGAGTCCAGTTACCTCCAGAGGCAGTCTATTCTAAAAGTATGTCCATATTCTGAACTAAAATCTCTCTCCAAGGGGCTGGGGTTGTGGCTCAGTGGTAGAACTCTTGCCTAGCATATGTGAGGCCCTGGGTTCAATCCTCAACACCACATATAAATAAATAAATTAAATAAAGGTATTATGTCCAAGTACAACTAAAAAATAAATTTTTTTAAGAAATCTCTCTCCAATTGAATTCTGGGGACCAATTCACAGATTCACACCATCTCATTCCTAGGCCCATCTGCATGTTCAACTAAGTGTGTACCAAGCACTTCAAAGTCCAAAACATGAAGCCTTTTCTCTGTCTCTGCTTGCACAGGACAAGAAACCCTCAGTTCTTAGAAGCCTTGCTCTTCCTCACCCCCTAGGTTGAAACAGCTGCTGAATCGAGAGTGTTTTATTTCCTTGGAGTCAGGCCTCACTCTCCAGGAGTGGCTCTGAACCTGAGGCCTGGATCCCTCTTACAGTTACACCTCTCCATTCCTTCCTCCACACTAGCTGCGAAACTCCATCCACGGGTCTTCCACTTGAGAGTTACCTAGCACCTGCTCTGTTCCAAGAACTGTGCCAAGAATTAGGAGAGAAAAGGCATGGTCCCTGGTGAGGGGGCTTGTGGTCCTAGCACAGGGATCCTTGTTGGGTGCCTCCTGGACCAGGTACTTCATTTCATAAATATCTCAAATCCTTGTAATGAACTGTGGAGTTTTACTGCCTCCATTTACAGATGAGGAAATTGAGGCTCAGAAAGTTCAAGTGACTTGCCCGAGCTCTGCCTCATACATGGCAACATTTGGCTGTTGGTTCCAAAACCCAGGCTCGTGCTGCTATGTCCCTCCCCTGCTCAAAATGTTAGCAGCAATCAGCATGAAAGTCCATCTCTATATGGACTCATACATGCCCCAGGATTTCTCACACCCCTTGAGCTGTTCCTCTAGCCTAGGATGGCCTTCCACCCATCTGGACCTGCACCCTCCTAAAGCCCAGGCTCGGGAGCTCCAGAACTCTTCTTTTCTACTATGGTTTTCCACTGTACTCTGCTAGGCCCTCCGGGCAGGCCCAGGTTGGTCCTCCATGTTGGTCTTAGTGGTCCTGGGAAACAGAGCAAGTGTGACCCATCTCTGGATTCCCCTGCTGCATGCCATAGAAGGCCTGTACTCAGAAACTGTGGGACCAGACAAATTGGTTTGTATTGGCTAGGATTGCATTGCTGACAAAATAGGAAAACAGGCAACAAATGTTGCCATGTATGAGACATTTCTTGGGACAGAAATTGCTTGTGTAGATTCATTTAACCATTACTTCTTAGCACCCACAATGAGCTCAGTCAGGATTCTTGGTTGTAAGTAACAGAACAAACTCAAGCCAACCTATGTCATAAAAATATTAGAGGATATAGAATATCCATAGGAAGACTTCCAGTGAGACTCGGAGAACAATCAGGAATCCAGGGAGGCGTGGCAGCAGGAGCTCAGCTGAGGTGACATTGTGGACAAAGAATGCATGCAGAATGCCATTTCAGCGCTCCTGTGTGCCTGTGGACATGGCCTCTCTGAATGAATCCTCCGCTGTTCCTCCGTCTCTGGGTCATTCCCTCCAGATTCAAAGTCCTAAGCCTCGACTATATGTGCCTGCCCAAGTAGCCAGAAGGGGGAGGAGGAAACACATTGGTCCCTTTGACTTCTGTGGTGAGAAGAGAGCTCTGCTTCCCTCCAAGATGCAAAGGAGGTATCTCAAAACAAAGAGGGACTCTGGGGTGCTGGGCAGCCAAAATTATATGACAAAAGTCAGCAATAGTTCAGAACCTTTGAGGGCTGGTATTTTGGAGGGAGAGTGAGGAGAGGACCTTAGAGAGCACCTGTTCCCACATTTCCCCACGTGTCAGCAATGGAACCATGAGGTTGGGAGTATGAGAACAACCCGGGGCCAACAAGTCAAGTGAGAAATGCTGGCGACCTTGGATTTCTTCCTAGAGCTGTGCTATGCAAGGTGCAGAGATCCTCAGCTGCTCTCTGGTTCACTTGAGCACACAGCCCTGTTCTTAGAGAAGGTTCTGCAGGCCTAATAACCAGCCCACCACACAGAGGGAAACCCCATTGACCCAACCCTCACCAGGGAAACTAGGAACTCTGCTGGCCTTATTAGGTTCTTGGCCCCCTGATTGGCAGCCTAGGACTCAAGGAAAGGAACAATTCCCAGGAGGAGACAGCAAAGATGGAGGTAGGGTCATGGGCCCAAAGAACCACGCAGACCCTCTCCAATCTGGCACCACCTCCCCTTCTGTCTGCCGACATGAGCTCACCCTCCAGGTGCAGCTGAACAATGTGCTCTCCCTGTGCTTCAGGGCCCACTTCCACCCTCAGAAAACCCTTTCCCAAGGAGAGGACAATGGTATGGGCAGCACTGGGCGACCAGACCAGCTCCCCAGCTGCTTCAGCAGCCAGAAGGAAGGGGCTGGATGCCCAGCAATTCACAGGTGCTCAGGCCTCTGGCTGTGAAGCAGGGACTTTGGACCCTAGTCTTGGTTCTACAACACAGCTGTGTGACCTTGGGGAAAAGTAGTTAATTCTCTGAGCCTTGGCTTCTTCTGCTGGTGGGTGAAAGGATCCAGTAAAGTGTGAAGCATTCTTTAGATGTGAAAAGTTATTGCCATATTGAAGATCAAATAAGAAACTAATGTTCCTCTTTTCCTAATGAAAGCTCCTGAAAAAAGACCTCTCAGGTCACTCAAACAGCAGGGGACTTCTCCTAAAGGGGGTGTCTCCTGTTTGGTTAAGTTTGGCAGGTCCATGACCAGCTAAGAAATGGAAATAGGACAGGATAACCCCAGAGTATTCTTTCTAGAAATGCAGTATTGTTGGAGCACTGTTCACATGCCAGGCCCGTCACACACATTGATACACGCCGTGCCAACTTGAGCCTTCATCTCTTCACCCTAGCTCAATGGTCATCTGATGGATTTCTATTTCTCCTTCAAAGTTCAGATTAGGCATCTCCTCCTCAGGAAGCTTCCCAGCCCCTCCCCTCTCCCGGCTATCAGGGGTCTTCTCTGTGCTCTGACCGCACAGACCTTCATCACTGACCCTCCTGACCTGGAGTAACTCTCCCCTGTTGGTACACCTGTCTCCTCCAATAGATTGTTCATGATTTAAAGGCTACAGGCCTGTGGGCCTGGCCTGGCACACACAGGTTGAGTGAATGATTGTGTAATCCACTTTGGTCTCCTCCTGTCGAGGGTGACCTTTGCTTTTACCTCATGTCAACCCTTGAAGTGAGATTCCACATTTCCACCCTCCCCCAAAGAAAAAGCAATCCACAAAGCGCCCGAGAACTGGAAGTTTTGTAAGTAAGACAGAAGCACACCCCTCAGCAAGAACCCCAAATGCTCATTAGATACATTTATTCCCCACGCTCCTTGCCACCATTTAGTCCTTAGGGGTGGGCAGAATAATGCTCCCACCCCAAGATGTCCATGTCCTAGTCCCTAGAACCTGGGACTATGTTAGGTTACAAGGCAAATGAGAATTAAGAACTGGGCATGACGGCACATGCTTGAAATCCCAAAGACTTAGAAGGCTGAGGCAGGGGGATGGCAAGTTTGGGGCCAGCCTCAGCAACTGAGAGAGACCCTGTCTCAAAACAAAAAAAAAATGGAAGAAAAAAGTGAGAGATGTATCTCAGCCGTAGAGCACTTGCCTAGCATGCACAAGGGCCTGCATTCTATCCATAGAACCTCTCCTCCATAAAAAGAGAATGAAGGTTCAGTTGACATTTAGAAAGAAAATATCTTTTGGGGGGTTGTCAAAGGAGCCATTAAAAGTATAAAAAGAGCCAGTGCAGTGACCCACACCAGTAATCCCAACAGCTTGGGAGGTTGAGGCAGGAGGATCTCAAGTTCAAAGCCAGCCTTAGCAAAAATGTGAGGCAACTCAGTGAGAGCCTGTCTCTAAATAAAATACAAAAAAGGAATGGGGATGTGGCTCAGTGGTCAATTGTCTCTGAATTCAATCCCCAGTGCCCTCCTCAAAAAAAGTATAAAATGAATGTGGTAGCATACACCTATAATCCCAGTGGCTCAGGAGGCTGAGGCAGGAGGATCCCAAGTTCAAAGCTAGCCTCAGTAACTCAGTGAGACCCTGTCTCTAAATCTCTAAATAAAATATAAAAAGGGCTGGGGATGTGGCTCAGCAGTAGAGAGCCCTGGAGTCAGCTTTAAAGATAGAGAAAGGGAACTACATACCAAAGTATGTAGGAGCCTCTCCCGAAAAGGCAGGGAAATGGGCCCTTCCTGAGAGCCTTCAGCCTGCTGACACCTTCACCTTAGCCCAGTGATATTCATTTCAGAATTATGACCTCCAGAACTTGTAAGATAAGAAATTGTACTGTTTTTACAGTAATCAATCCTGTTTAAGGCCATTAAATGTGTTGTGATTTGTTTCAGCAGTGACTGGAAACTAACACACACATCTCCTTCTTGCCCTTGCCCCCTACCCTACCCAGACTGCCCCATCTCAAGCAATTCAGCTCTGGCCCAGAAGTGGCATAACACTCAACTAAACAAAAGCCTTGCAGTTACTCAAACCACCCTCCTTAAATAAAGGCAGTTGAGGGCCTGAGGTATAGCTCAGTGACAGAGCACTTATCTAGCATAAGAGCCAGGGTACCACTTACCTAGCATGCTCAAGAGCCAAGGTACCATTCCAGGCACCACTAAATAAATAAATAAAGACAGGTTAGCAACCATCTCTTGTTACTCAAGGATATAGCTTTTGACAATAGAGCTTCCACCCTAGTGATTAGTCAAAGTATCCTTTCCAAAAATAGTTTTCTCCCTGGGGGATGTACCAGTAAATGCAATTTCTCCATCTCAGCACTAGTGAAATAACAATATAGATGACATTTGAGAGTACTTGTGATGGTCAGGCACTGCTGTCAGTACTTTATACCTGTTAACTCTTTTAAGTATCCCAACAACTCAAGGAAGCAAGTGCTAGCTTATCCCCATCTTACAGTGGAGGCACCTGAGACCCAAAGAGGTCAAGTGACTCACCTGAGGTCACACAGCTAAGATTGCAACTCAGGCTGTCTGGCTGCACAGTCAGGTTCTTAACCGTTACAGGTGCTGCCTCCCTTCATGTGAGTAAATGAATAACAGAGGTAAACATGGACACACGTGTAATGTATGTCTCTGTGTTCCGATGCTGAGAAACACTGTCATTAAGCCAGGGTGAGGGCCCTTGGTCCAGCTGGGGAGGAGGGACCTAGCTCATCCACAGAGCACCTTCCTCAGAGTCCCTCCTGCACATGGGTCTGGGGATGGGGAGAGAAAGGATCAGAGAAAGCTGTTGAAGAGGTGGCACTGAGCTAAGCTCTGGAGGATCTGTTAGGTCACCATCGAGTGAAAGGTGGCAAAGACATTGAGTCAAAATGATCCTGAGGCCTGAAAGAGAAACAGAGTCAGGACAGAGACACAGAGACAGAGATACACCCGCTACTGATTGTGGAGGCAGAGAAAAAGCCACAACAAAGAAAGGCAAAGAACAGCTGAATGTGTCGTGACAGGCTGCTCCTGGCCCAACCTCCCTCCAGTTCTGGGACAGAAAATAGCCTGGCTGACCCGTAGTGTACAAAGCATTTCCTGTGCAGCCCTGGGGACCCCTGAGCTGGACTTTCTCAGGGGTGGGGTGAGGGCAGAAGAGGAGGGGCAAACCATGCTGGGCCTGGACAAACTCTCCAGCACCAGAGTGGCTGAGGATGGGAGGAAGTGCTGTCCTGTATCGGGCCATGTGTGTCCACAGGCATGCGCGTGGCCATTTGTGCTCCTACGGGCGATGGAACCTCCATTGTGTGTGTGACTAGGTTCTATGTGTCTTTCTGTGGAAAATGACAGCAGGTCATACTGGCTGCTTCACAGGAGGGAGTTCTGAGAGCCACGTGTTCACAGCCATCTCCTCTGGCTTCAGCTCCTCTGGGCTCCAGCCTTGAAGTTCAACTTCCAGCTGATCCTGACTCTGCCTGGTCCCCAAGAACACCACCTCTGTGTGCTCCTTTCATGGGTCAGTGATCTGGTCCCAACTTGTGCTGGAGACGGAGTGATGCGGCCCGAACTTTCACTGAGGGCCTTTCCCAGGAAACCGGAGGAGGGGCTTAGGGACAGTTGGGCCTGGCTCCCAGAACCCAGAACACCTGACTGGGGAGGACACCTCCTCTCAGGAAGATTTCAAACATCTCCAAGACCTTGGCCTAGCCCTTTCTCCCTCCCCTTTGTTTAGTCCCGTCCCCACGTTACTTTTCAGCTGAACTCTTGAAGCCGGCTCTCCCCTTCCTGCCTTTAGTCTACCCTCCAACCCTGGTAGATTCGTTATCATTCCAACATAGGGAGAGGCCTTTGAGCCAGAGCACGAGTGTTTCCTATCTGATGGGCCTGCTGTCTGGCGCATCCTGGCAGAGGCTGAGTGCCGGCCTTCCTGCCAGGAGGAAAGCCGGTTTTCACTTTCAGCGGGATAGACACGCACACTGCAGGGGGCAGCACAGGTGAAACGCTGGTTTTCAGGACTCTAGAAATTTCCAGCCTCTTTCTCCCCTCTCAAGTCTGAGGTCTGCTGTCCACACCTCAGCCAGGAGGCCTTCTCCCTGGCCTTTTGTCTTAAGACAGTGACATATTACCACCGGCCGGGATCTTTGATTCCACCACAGCCTCCTCACCAACCTCTCCCTAAAAGACTACACAAGAGCTACGGGCTGGGAGAACCCTGGTTTCTTCTGGCCAAGCCGTGCCAGGGATCCCTAACCTTCTGAGTGGACACCTCTGGTTCCCAGAAGCTATACAAGTTGAAAATGATGGCCCCTGCCTTCCCAGAAGAACGCCATTGAACTCTAGGATTCAGGAAAGGGAACCAACATTTTCTGAGCCCCTTCGTGTATCTCCCTTAATCGACACAGCGATCTGAAAAGGAATTGCATTTCTGGCAAAGAGGGCTTTCTGGACAAGGTTAAACTGGGATTCAGAGTCAGGTTATATCTGATAGGTTGAAGGACAGTCCCCTCCTCCTAGCATCCATTGACAAGAGCAGGCCTGATGTGGGAGTATGCAGAAGGCAGGGTCCTGGAGAAAGAGGCCAGAGTTTAATACCTTTCCCAGCCCAGCTCCTGGGACCAGGTCGGAACCTTAGAAAGGGAGGGGAGCTCCTGCCAGAGGTCAAGGGCGTCTTTTTCCTGGGCATCTTATGAGAGAAGCCTCACAAGCCACACTGCTCTGGGGCCCAGTGACAAAGTATGAGCTGGCTTTGGTGAATCTTCTCCCGCCTTCATGGAATTCCAAGTGGTTCCACGTAGTAAGGACCAATGGATATGTGGTGACACTTGCCACCCAAGCTGTCTGCAAGTTTAAGGCCCCTGGGACAGCAGTGGATGTGGAATAAAGACACTTTCAGGGACCCCATAGCCTCTCTGTGGCTTGCAGAATGGATTCAATCATGAAATAGTAAGCAATGGACACCTGAGAGTTCTCCAAGCTCAGTAAGTAAAGGGTCACACACACCAGGAGCTATGGGACAGAAACAGTGGGGCATTGGCAAGTGCGATTTCATTTGTACCCACAGGTTGGTGAGGCCAGCAAAACTCATTTCCTGCGTACTTTTAGATATGGGGATCAGGCTTATAGATGCTAAATCTTGTGGAGGTGGCAGAGCCTCAGACTGTTTCTATGGTGCCAGCCTACGTGGGACACCATTAATGCCATTTCCAGAACAAATCCCCCAAATCCTCATACCATCCTCTCCTCAGTTCCTTCTCTAAGCCAGCACACTGCCACTAAGAAATCAGCATTGCAGAGAGGGATAAATCCATCCCGTGAACCCCTGCCCTTGCCCAAGAGGCCTTGCCACACCTGTTCTGCTCTCCCTTGTACTGTCATCTAAGGAGTCACATGCCCTCTCAAGGAACCATGGCCCCATCCACAGGCCATTGCTGAAGCTTCCATGTCCTTATCTGACACTTCTTCCTAGCCATTATTCATCTGGGGACAGGAACTTGGGCCAGTGTGTCCCTTCTCTGAG
Organism: Urocitellus parryii; assembly: GCF_045843805.1. Classification (NCBI taxonomy): domain Eukaryota; kingdom Metazoa; phylum Chordata; class Mammalia; order Rodentia; family Sciuridae; genus Urocitellus; species Urocitellus parryii. Next base: position 21,914,289 of record NC_135541.1, read on the forward strand.
ATTTTTGGATAAAGATAAAGAACTCATGGATTATAGCTGCCCTCTCCTATGACATCTAAGACTTGGGAGCTATCTATGGCTCGGTTTTCCTTGGGTGGAAGAAACTAGACTTTAGTTAGAGATCACAGCCAGCTCAGAGAGATGCAAAGGTGGGAGATGGGGAGTGCTGTTGACTTGTGTCTGTCACTGAAGGTACCATGTAGACCATTAAAATCTTTTTTCTGCCTGAACAGCACGAGGTGGATTTTGGTCACTTGCCTAAGGCCCTATGTCCAGCCCAGGATAGGAAGGACAATGAGCAGCAGCCCAGGAAAAAGAAAAGCCTGGGGTGGGGGGGAGGGGCACCACCCCCTGTTGGGCTGTCCCTTAGGTTTCTCCCAACAATGGCAGGGGTAGCAACATTGTTTGTTTCTGGAATCAAAGACCCCTCCCCGGATGCCCCCACCTCTCAGCTGGCAGTTGAGTGAAGCAGAGGTGGGAATGGGTGGTAGGGGCACCTTGCCATGCCTGGGAACCACCTTTCTGACCACAACTTCAAGTGGCAGGAGGGGAGAGGAAGAGGTCAGATGGGAGGGAAAAGAATAGCTCATACTGGACTAGGGTGGAAGACGATGACCCTGGGCTTGGATGGAGAAAAAGGCTGAGCGACCTCAGACCAACAGAAGCAAGATGGGTTGGGTCCCAAATCAGACCCCCCAATATACAGCCATATCTCTTATCTTGCCTCAGGGCCCCCAACTGTGAAAGAAGCAATCAGAGCAGAATATACTCTGAGCTACAAATCCTGATTACCCCCAAGTATGGGGACAAGTTAACCTCACAAGTGGAATCCCAGACCAGCTCCTGACCTTAGCACTTGCCCAGCAGCTCTGAACTCTGCATGTTCTGACTGTCCATGAACCTGCCCAAGGTGGGAAAGTCCACAGGCCTCCCTAAATCTGTCCAACACTAATGGTTCAGTTGTCAGGCATGCTAGGACTTCACTGTTGGTGCAGCTAATGAGAAAGGCCAGAAATCTGACTGGGCAGACAGGGTGAGCTACTCCAAAGGCAAGACCCAGCACACCAGTGAGAGATCTTTAGGGCAAGTTTGATGATCAGAGCAGATTTTGGAATTGCAGTTTCAGAAGACACGTGAGTTCAGAGCAGGAATCCAGTTCACAAGAGCACAGAGGCCTAGCCCAGCTCCTGCAGTGGGGTGAGAGAGGTGACACTGACTAGTCAGTGTCAGGAAGTAAAGCAGGGCTTGTAAACAGCATAAACTGGGAACACGCTGCTGAGGTCAGATGGCTAAGGTCTAGGGGTGCCTAGGACTCACGCACACCAGGCTGCTGCAATAGGGCTGACCCAAGCCCAGCAGCCTGCCGAAGCCCAGGAACCAGGCCTGGCTGGGAGTGCTCATGCTGAGAATGTCAGGGTCAGCCCCCTGCAGTCAAGGGGACTGAGTAAGGAGAGATAGAGTCATGTGCAGGAACTACCATCCATTCTTAGAGGATGAGTGTCTTCTATGGCAGGGTGAGGCCATGTCAGTATCTACAGTGTCTGTGCCAAGGATGGGAGACAAATGCAAGAATATAGAGCTGCAGACAGGTTAAAGGGTCTTGTGGTGGTTGTGGTGTCCCCCGGCCTAATGGTCACAACACGCCTACCTGGGGGCTGTGGCACCTAGGCAATAGTAAGTCAATAAGGCCTGGAGCTGACCTGTCCCTGGCCATGTAAGTCTACTTGGGCAGCTTTCTTGGTCCAGCCTCAGAGGTCCCCCAGCCTTTGAGTGTCAGACTAAGCACACCAGCATGAAGAGTCCAGTCCTTGCAGACACTCCAAGTGCATAGGGCCACTACTGACTCAGATCTCAGCTTCCCGAACCCCCTGTCCTTGCTAGTTTATTTCCTTCTGCTGACCAGGTTCCGTAGTTAGCCTCTAGCTCAGCATTATGCAACAGGACATTTTGTGCCTACAAGAATGTTCTGCCTCGGCTGTCCAAGACCATAACTACCAGGCGCTGTGGCTGCTGAACACTTGAAAGGTGGTTAGAGGGGCGCTGCATTGTTCATTTTAGTTTATTTCACCTTTAATAGCTACACATGGCTGGGAGCTTCCATACTGAACAGCCCTGCCTGAGCTCTTCCATGCAGTTGGCAGTAAAACCCTCTGAAGTCCAAATATCTAACCTTAGCTGTGTGCCTGAGCCATCAGAGCATGGCTGAGGTGACAGAGACAAGGGGGAAGGGAAAGAAAAGGAAGGAAAGCACACAGATGATATGGCATGTGCATTCTTTTTTCTTTTCTTTTTTTTTTTTTTCTACCAGGGATTGAACCCAGGGGTGTTTAACCACTGAGCCACATCCCCAGCCCTTTTTATTTTTTATTTTGAAACAGGGTCTCACTAAGTTGCTTAGCGAGGGCTTGCTAAATTGCTGAGGTTGGCCTTGAACTTGCCATCCTCCTGCCTTAGCTTCCTTAGTCACTGGGATTACAGGTGTGTGCTACCGAGGCAGCTGCATGCTCTTATTTCATCCTCACAAAAACTCTGAAAGGTAAATACAGTTAAGACTTATAAGGTGCCAGCCATGGTGATGCCTGTAATCCCAGCAGCTTGGGAGGCTGAGATAGGAGGATTCTAAGTTCAAAGCCAGCCTCAACAAAAGCGAGGTGCTAATCAAGTCAATGAGACCTTGAGGGCTGGGGATGTGGCTCAGTGGTTGAGCGCCCCTGAGTTCAATCCCAGGTAACACCCCCCACCAAAAAAAAAAAAAAAGACTTGTAAAGTGCCACTAACAAGTCTATCTCATCATTGAGGCCAGAACAAAACTTGAACCCAAGTGTCTGACTCCGAAGTACACAATCTCCTCCTATTAATTGAGAAAAGAGAGTGACCCCTTCCCAGAACTGCTGGATTACAGAGCAGGGTAGAGCTCTGGGCAGCAGACATTTCTCCAGTTCCTCTCTCTGAGCTAGCTTCGCCTGCTAGAACCACATTATTTGGCTTGACATGAACTTCCAGAAATCAAACACACCCAGATTCACACATAAGGCACATGACCAAAGAAAAATTATCTGCTGTGTATCCATTAGAGCAGATAATTAACAGTTGATTTGATATTCTTGGCATCAAGGAAGGCAAAGCAATGCTTTTGTTTGGGCTGACATTAAAATACCCCTTCATACCCCGGTACATGCTGATTTGCTCACTCACTGGAGGACCAGATGGTAGGGTCAGAAGTGAGCTGGAAATAACGTTGAGAGTAGAGAAGGACATCTAGTGTGTGCCACCTGCCATTTAATATGTGCTAAAATCTTCAACAGATTCTCTCAAGTAATGGCCATCCCTATGAGCTAGCCAGAACTATCCTCACTTCATAGAGCAGAATTGAAGCTCAGAATGGGGAGGCAACTTGCGGAAAGTCACCCAGTTGATAGTGTTAGAGAAGTACTTCAAAATCTAGGCCTGACTTCAAGCCCATTCTAAAACACACTGGCTCCTGGCAGAGATCTAGAAAACCCACCAAGGCTGATAAAACCCACCAGTGCTAATAAGGTACTAGAATACTTTCCAGATCTATCTGGGGCTATGCCTGAAGTCAGCCTCCTGTGCAGTCACCCCTGCTTCTAGAAGTTCCCACGAGTAGGAGAGGACCCCAGCCCCCAGCCCCATTGTGCAATCAGTGACAATGAGAGGCAGGCGTCCCCTTTCTTACCCACTACTTTCCTCCCCACCCCGCAGGGTGCTGCCAGTTCAGCACAATAGCACATTCTGTTTCCAAGAGCCTCTGCTGGGGCCCCCAGCCTTTTGCAACCCCTCCAGACAATGGCAGGGCCCAAAAGGCCTGATAGCCAGTGACAAATGTATGTGAATGACCAGCTCACGGGAAGTGGCCTTCAATAGTCCGATAGCTTCCTGTATCCTGACATTGTGAAGGCCCACTTCCTGTGCTGTCTCCGAAAATACAGCCAGGCAAAGCTGGGGGTAGGGGCTGAGGCAGGGTTTCCCTGTCTTTCCCTTGGTCCAGGCTCATCTCCAATATTCAACACTGTCCCCTAAGGATGCCACCAATCTCAGCTGAGTTCTGATTCGAGGGTGAATTCCTTGCTGGCTTCTGACCAGTGGCTCTGACCACCTCTTGGATAAACTCCACCCAAGCCCAGCCAGAACAAAACGACCTATTTTTAAAGATTTCACAGGCTTCCTAGATCTCACCCGCCTACCCCCTGCCTTTCCAGGACCTCAGGCCTCCACTGCTGGGAAAGACTTTCTCATGTCTACTCCATCCCTCTCTGCTGCACACTGATCATGTTTCCTGGTGTCCACTGGTCACTCTGCTCTGAACGATAACCTTCATGCGGCTTACAAAAACGTATTGAGTCACCCCCAGCTTTATCTTCCCAGAGTGGATAATCACAGTTCCTTCAGCTTCCTCCACATTGCAAAAAGCAAAGTGAAGCAAGGGAGCAGGAAGCAGGAGGCCCCTGCAGGGCTTGGGAAAAGGTTTACCCAGGTTGAGCCTCCCCTGCACCTGGCCTCCCAGCAGAAACTGATCACCAAGACCCAGAACACCCACCAACTGTCAGGAAAGCTGAGCTGATGTCTTCTATGGAGCTGGGCACTCTGCTGAGAACTTGCCTCTCGGTTACCTGAAGTAGGTAGAAAATCACCATATTAAAGATGAAGACACAGAGAAGTTAAGTGGCCCGGGGACACCCAGCTAATGAGAGAGACAACCACATAATCCACTAATAAGAAGTAGCCCAAACTACACACAGCCCTGCTTGACACTGAGAGTCAGGTTTAGATAAAGGGTGTGAAGAAAGTACCATATGTCCCCTCCTCTTACATCTGCTCTTAAGAACCCCATCCCCAACACACCCACCAAATCTTTGTCCTCCCCCACCTTCCTGGCACTGAAGAAACACCCCTGGAGAGGGGCAGGTGGCTGCTCCCAGATCTGCCAGGAGCCCTTCTCTAGGGAGATTGTTCTCCACTCAACTGAGCAGTACTCAGGCCATTGTGGCTGTCTGTGTTGGGAGGGTCAGTGTAAGAGGAGGGGACAGGTCAGAGGTGACAACCCATTCAATTCCTCCTAGCCACTGGAGACCTGAAAGCTATGGCTCAGCCAGCCAGGAGTGTGGAGTGCACAGGAATGGGGGAACAAAGAGGTCTCTAAACTGGAAGGAAGGAGGCGGGGAGTAGGCCCTCTCCTACTTTCCCACCCTCCACCGTCCAAGGAGAAGAAAGGCAAAGGGCACAGAGAAGTCAGGAAGGACACCTAGCTTCACTGGGAGCAGAAAAGAGATCCAAAGACAGCAGACCTAGGCTCTCCTTCCCACAAGACCAACTCTTGTCCAATGTGTGATTGGGGCAGTTAAATAGCCTGAGTCTCAGTTTCCTCCTCTGTAAAAATAGCAAAAACAATCCCTGCTGTGCAAAGCTCTCAAGAGGATTGAATGGAATCCCATGAGCGTCCAGCCTGGTGCTCAACCTGCAGTTCAGTGAGCACAGTTTCCCTTTTCTTTTTTCCCAGGACTTTTCTGCCTTAGCTTCCCAAGATGACAAGGTCCACAGAATTCGGGTAGCCGCCCTCTGACCCTTTTCCAAGATGCCAGGAACCTCTGCAAGCTTGGGATTCGTGGGACTCGCTGGGCAGTTCCCTCCTGCCTCTCATTAGTCCTGGTTGATAAGAAACCTCATGAGGCCTAGGACTACTGACCCAGTGGGAGACACAGAGAACTGGGGAGGGTAGTGCCCCATCAGAGGCCCCTGAAATGACCCCCAGCCTGCCTTGTGGGGCTGCATGAATAATGGCCAATTCTGACTCCCACCACACTGCTGAGCGGCTTCCCCACCTGCCCTCACTCTTACCAGGAAACTCATGAGCTCAGGGGAAACCTTTACTACAGTGTCAGCCTGAATCAACCCCATCAGGCAGGTGAAGTCTTCTGGAAAAAATAATAGAAGAGATGTTTGGATTCTCCATGCTGTTTCCACCACTCCCTGCCCAGCAGGGGACACAGAATGCTGAAGAGCTCAGCTAAAACAAAGGTGGCAGCCTTACCCCTTCAAAGTCAGTGTGCCACACTGGGAGATCCTGGGCCACAGCCTGGAGGCAGAAGGATGTCCAGGTTGATAAGGCAGGGGACGGACAGGATCGTGCCTGGCCCCTGACTGTTCCTTCGCCCCAGAGTCCACAGGGATCACCAGTTCACACAGCCTTCCAGCCTCAAGCATTTAGTTCCCACCTGACCTCTTGGGGAGAAGAGGAGGAGGACCCAGTATTAGCCTCACCTAAAGGCCAAGCAAGCAGCCAGGGACCAGCAGGCCTGCCCTCAGTAGGCCCATACCTTACCTCATGGCTGCTGTCCCCACTCTGCAGGTTTCCCCAGGGGAAGCCCCTTCCATGCTGCTGTCATCTATCCTCTTGTCAGGGACTCAGATGGTGAAGACCTAAACCCCACCTCCTCAGAAGGTGGCTATACTCGAAGGTATCCTTTGTTAACTCTCACTGGGTTTAAATGGAGCCATAGGGTGGACCCTAATCTAATCTGCCTGGTGTCCATAAGGAGAAATTTGGACGCAGAGACAAAGGCTCAGGGGTGCTCATGCACAGAGAGAAGACCATGTGAAGAGGGCAGGAGGTTGCAAAGTCAAAGACAGCAGACAGGGTGTGGTGGCATACTCATAGTCCCAGCTACTCTGGAGGCTGAGGTGGGAGGATCACTTCAACCCAGGAGTTCAAAACCAGCCTGCACAACAACAACAACAGCAAAATGCCAGGCAGGAAGCCTCAAATAAAACCAACCCAGTGAGGCATGGTAGCACACACCTGTAATTACAGTGGCTCAGGAGGCTGAGGCAGGAGGAACATGAGTTCAAAGGCAGCCTCAGCAACTCAGTGAGGCCCTAAACAACTTAGCAAGACCTTGTCTCAAAATACAAAATAAAAGAGGGGTTGTGGCTCTGTAAGTAGCTAAGCATCCCCACATTCAATCCTTAGTACCAAAAACAAAAATAGAAGCCAACCCTGCTGGCAACTTGACCTTGGACTTCAGCCTCCAGAACTGTGAGAAAATAAACTTTTTGCTGTCTAAGCCACTCATTCAGAAGTGTTTTGTTATGGCAGCACTAGCAAACAAAGGCCTCCTCCCTGACTTGTCTGGGAGATGAAGAAGGGTCTGGGGAGACTTCCTCCTCATGCACACCCAGCTGTGTGCTATCCTCACACTGGGATAGCACTCCAGGAGCCCGATAACCCAGGCAGGGCCCTTTCAGCTCAGCCCATTCTTCACTACCCAGCTTCTACCAGGCCAATCAGTGAGCCAACCAAGTCAGGACCGTGTGGGTGTTGAGGACCCAGCTAGAGCTGGTGGACACTGCAAGGTACCAAGGTTGTGCAGAACAGGACTATGGTGGCAGTGAAATGGGCAGAGAAGCAGCAAATGGCAGGGTCTAGGATTTCAGCAGTGAGGAGCATGGCTTTCCCCCCATTCCCTAGCCCTCTGCCACAGCATCACTGCGGGCCTGCTTCCCCTCTATGCTCAGGCACCCCCTCTGAGAACCCAGAGACCTGGGCCCTGAAGTGAGGCTAAATGCATGGAATGAGGGAAATTCTCATCACGGTAACCAGCTTTCCCTAAGTGCTAACTGAATGGGACACCCTGTTCCAAGGGCCTTGGTGTGTTTTAGACCTGAAAAAACCCTGGAAGAGAAGAAGTGCACTAGCCCCATTTGGCAAGTGAGATTGAGACACTGAGAAGTGAAGTGGCTTGCCAAAAGCACAGAGCAGTAAGTGGCAGTGCCAGGGTATGGACACAAATCTGACTCCAGAGCAGTTTCTTGGAGGGGGTAGGGGGAAGGCATGGATTTGAGCCTATAGAGACCCCAGCATAGAATGTGAGTGAGAAGAGAGGCAGCTAGGGACAGGGCTTTAGGGACAACAGCAGCTGAACAATCCCCCTTGTCACCAATTGAACAAATGATAAACACACAGGACTCCGTCTGTGGGAAAGACCGTGACCTTCTACCCTCCTGCACGTGAGAAAAACAGCTTGGAGAGCATCAAAGGGCCAGAGCTACCCCTAGAGTTGGTCTTGGGTCTGCACTCTGGGAAATGAAACCAGAAGGGGCAGGAAGAGCAGGCTGCAGGCTGCTCCAGAGTTCAGTCAGGGGAGCCGCTGGCCACAGGGCTGTGGTGGCGCCTGATGGCCAGCAGGCACTCAAGGGTGTTTCCCAGTCATCACGTCAGCCACTCTGCAGGCCACAAGCTGACCTTGGTTTGGTGAGATGACAACAGCAGCTGGGAAGTGGAGAGGGCATGGGACGGCATGGCCAGCTCTGCCAAGAACCCTACGTTATCTGGGGTGAGCCATTTCCTGCTCCAGGTCCCAGGTCCCTGCTGTTGGTATAAGGACAACCAGAGCTCTCTCGTCTACTTGCGTTCCTCCAGGATGAGGGCAGTGAAAAGATCATTTCACATAAATACAAGAAGTCTTGCGTTAGTGTGATTCTGTTTTGTTTGGGGGCTGGAGGTGGAGATCAGGCTTGTGCGTGCCGAGTACAAGCTTCACCACTGAGTCACAGCCCAGCCAAAATGCAGATCCCAGAGCCCAGCCCTGGGTTTACTGAGTTAGAACCTCTGAAGGGAGGAGCAGAAACCTGTCATCCCCTCTCTTAAATGTATTTATTTATTTATTTTGGTGCTGGGGATTGGAATGGAAGGTCTCCTGCATGTAAAGTGTACATTCTACTACGGAGCTACACTATTCCCAACCCCTTTCCATCAGCTTCTTGATGAAATGGAAACCAGAGCCTGCCCTACCTGTTCATGAGGCTTCTCAGCCTCACCTGCCAGCCCACCCCAAGCTCTCAGTCCCTCAGGTGGAGGAAGACACTAGGGGAAAATGAGGTACTCCAGCAGCTAGGGCTTCCCAGGCAGGTGCTCCTGCCTGCACCCACGATTTCCTTCTCCCAAGGGCTGCCCAGGGGTCTGAGGCCTGGCGAGCGCTCCACCTGCTGAGTGCATTAAGCAGTTCCCTGGGCTCAGACCCAAGGGCCTTGCTGGATTCCTTGGAGTTTTCCCATCCACCCCGCCGAGCTACTGTAGGGCTTTGATCACTGCTACACGAAGGGTTTCCTGAATGCTTTCCTGAGGACATTGTTCCCCACTACAGAGTCATCAGGGTCAAATTCATCATGGCTGTGCTGGTCCAGGTCCTACCCAGTGGAGAAAGGCAGCCCTCTGCCCAAGGCCCACTTCCCCTGGGAAAATTAAGCCAATGTTTTCTCTTAGGGAAGGCAAAGGGGCAGCGAAACACAGCTGCCATTAGCTCCAGGCTAGCGGGCCCCTCAAAGCACAAACCTGGTACCCTGCTGCCTTACCCTTCAGAGAGCTCTCCACCCCCACCCCACTACCTGTTCCCTCCCAGAATCACTCTCAAGGGCCTCTTTCACATTTTTTGACAATGACAATGTATGACACCTGCAAGGGACAGTGGTAAGACTTGGTCCCTACCCTCAAGTAACTCACAGTCTAAGGAAACATATACACAGTAGTCATGGTCCCTGGGAACAAATGCCACAGTAGAATGAACACAGGGCTAGAGAAGCAGAGAGGGAAAGGTAGTCGCTGCTTGGGGAAGTCAGGTGTGGACCCACATGGTAAATCTTGTAGTATAACTAGGGTTCGCCAGGTAGCTGAGGAGGCAAGAACCAAGGAGGCCCATGCACAGACAGGAGGCACCAAGGTTTGAAGGAGCACTACATAATGAGGAAATTGCAAAAAACAGGTTCTGCCCTCAGGTAGTGAGAGAGAGAAAGCTGAAGAGGTGGTTTGGGGCAAGATGGTGAAAGATCTTACCTGGCACCAGGGTTCTTGCCAAGGTAGGCAAGAGGAGCCAGAGGTCTTCATGGAATAACCTCAAACCACTGTTTTAGAAAGAAAATGCTGGTAGAAAAGGAATGTTCAGGAAAAGACCAAGAATTTAGGCAAGAGAAGATGAGGGCCTAAAGCAGGGGAGTGAGATGGATTCCAGATGTAGGAGTGGGTCACCACAGGGTGGCACTGGAATCCATGAAGGGGACAGTGGGAGGAGGAAGTATCAAAATGATGTGAGCAACAGAAGAGATGCTCTGTGCCAGAGCCTGTGCCAGGTGTTTTATAAACATTATCTCAGTCTTCAGTACCTCTGAGAGGTAAGCAGAATTAGCCCTGCTTTACAGATGACGCACTACAGTTTAAGTCACATGAGTAGATCACAGAGTTGGGTTTCACACTTAACTATCATACTGTACAGTAAAACAAAGCAGAGATGCATAGTATCTGTTCCAGGTTATGTACAGGGCACTGCTTTGAAGCTTAGGGGAGAATTCAGAACTAGAAATGTATGTGCGAGTCATCAAGGCAGAGACAGGAAGTGGCTAAAGCCACAAAGAGGCTAGGATTGCCCAACAAGGAAGCAGAGGCAAAAATGAAGCTGGGAGTTGATCATGTTTAGAACAGGGGAGAGAAGCGGACAGACACAGAGATGGTGGTGACGTCAGGGAGAAGTCCATGGAGAGAGTGCCGCAAACTGCAGAGCTCAAACATGACCAAGGAACGAAGAGACCAGATTTACTATCACAGAGGCTTTTAGCCAAGACGGACTCAGCACTGCAGTGGCAGGGGCAGGAGCAAGCAGCACAGCTAAGAGAGCTGTAGAGTTGGGGACTCAGGGAGCCTGTTTAAAAAGGATTACTTCGGGTTGGGGTTGTGGCTCAGTTGTAGAGCGCTTGACTAGCATGTGTGAGGCGCTGGGTTTGATTCTCAGCACCACATATAAATTTAAAAAAAAATAAAGATCCACTGACAACTAAAAACATTTTTTTTAAAAAATGATCACCTTGAAGCATTCCAGATTGTGTTGCATCCAGAACCCACAAATGGAGAGTGCCTGGAGTGAGCTACACAAATTGCTCCAGTTGCACTTGGCAGTGCAGGCTCAAAAGGAAATAGAACAATGGAGCCAGGGCACACCTGTAATCCCAGCAACTTAGGAGGCTGAGGCAGGAGGATCATAAGTTCAAGGCCAGCCTCAGCGACTTAGTGAGACCCTGTCTTAAAATAAAAAATTAAAATTATATGCTAGGGATGTAGCTTAACAGTAAAACCCTTCTGGGTTAAATCCCCAGTACCAAAAAAAGAAAAACAATGGATAGTGGAGATGGAGGTGGATGTGAAGCATTTGGGGCAGTGAGAGAGGGCATAAGGCAAATACCCTGGACTCTTCCAAAGTGTCCATGCCCTTGCCAGGATGCTAAACATTGTTTTAAAATCTCTATAATTTAGAAGGCCCGTTTGCCATTGTTTAAAGCCATGGTTTTATGTAAAAGCGGCTTAACAGATAATGTTAACAAATTTAATTAAAAAAGAATACACCAGGCTGAGGGTGTGGCTCAATGTAGAGCACTTGCCTAGCATGCATGAAGCCTGGGTTCAGTCCCCAGCACAAAAAAACAATTTTTAAGCACATGAGAGGTACTGCTGGAAGAGGATGAAAACAGATACACCAATTAATAATTATTCTTTGCTCTTCACACTGAATCCTCCAAAGACTTCTATTTAACAAATCCTTTTAAAAGAGACCATGTACAGCAAAGGAATAAAAGAGCTTGTATTTATACTTTATTGTTCAGATTGGCTGCCATCCCACTTAGATAAAAGAGAAGTTTTACTGGGTCAGCACATCCAGCCCTTGCATGTCTTCAAAATACTCAAATCGGCTTCTCTTCCTGTGCTACCAGCAGGGAACATTTTAGCACCCCATTTTGCAGGCTAGGAAACCAAAGGCCAGGAGAAAGGACAGCATCCCCAAGCCTCCCAGTTCTCTTGCCTTCAAGTCCAAGGCTCTGTCTTCCCATTCTCCTGATCCATGACCTCTTGGGTCAGAACACCTCTGGGTGACTTACTCCCCACTTCTCACCTCTTGCCTTTGCAGACCACACTGTGGAGTACTACTCAGTAACCAGGTCTAAAAGCTGCAGTCCCCCAGGTCAGCTTGGTTCTTAGGAAAGCCAGTCCTTTCCATAAACTATTCCTAAGAAGCCCTCAACCACCAGGCCTATGAGGGTCCTTGGGGTCACCAGCTGAAATCGCTGTCTTCTCCCTCTCACCAGGATCACAATGGTACATGCAACAACTGCAGGAAATATAGGCATTCCCTGTAATAAAAATTAAAGCAGCTAACACTCACTGAGTACCTACTAGTTGCCATGGGCTGTGCTAAAACTTCACATACACTACCTTATCCCCCCTCAAACCACCTCCAAAAAGTCTTATATATGTTTTTCAAATGAGGATACTGAGCTTCAGAAAGGCTTCGGTGACTTGACCAAGGTCTAGTTGTTGAAGCATTGTTCATAACTCAAGTCTGCCAACCTCCAAAACCCATTTTACTCTCATTCTACCACACTGCCCTGGCTCAGCACTCCACAAATACGTAGAGACCCATGCCAACATGGATGAGGACAAGCGAGGCAAGGCAGAGCCTCTTCATCCCAGCTAACTGCCCCCAACCCAGACTTCAGTGGGACTAATTCCATGCTGTTTCATTTGGCCAACAGTCCCACCAGCCCAGGGCCCTGGGAAGCCGACAAGAGTCAAAGGGCTCTCTGGAAGGTTTGTCCTGGCAGCTACCCAGCTGACATGCTAACACAGCAACAGGCACAGGAAAGGGACGAGAGTGGAAAAGCACCAGACACTGAGCCGCTGAGGGCAGAGAAGTGATTCCTGCCGTGTTCAAACAGGATAACCCTGCTCCAAAGCCACCACCATCACGGGGCTATTTAAAAAAAATAATAAATAAAAATAAAAGAACCTAGGGGAGTAGAGGACAAGCAAAGAGCTCCAAGCTCAGCCACTTAATAATGTGTTTCAATGAACTGTGACTGTGGGACCAGAGGGTCACATGCTTTCAAGGTGAATCAGCAAACATGGAAGAAAACCAGTCCATGCCCTGATTCACCCCAGCAACCATGACCTGTCTTTACCCACATCTACATTAGCCCTGCTACTTGATGTCACCTGCACAGAAGCAGGAGAACATGCACAGCCACTACGGCAGTAGATCTCAGCCAGTCCGTGGGAAAGATCTAGCTGAGAATATTAATAGACTTGCTGGAGGCAGAAATTCCGCCAGGATTTGCCCTAGGAAATGAAATTATTTAAAAGGGGGCACAATCAAAGTGAGCCTGAAGAAGGGAACAACTTGCATTTCCAAAGATAGGGCTTCCTTAGAGAGGCACTGGTAGGAGGCATACCAGCAGAGACAGGGTTGTTTTAAAATATCTGAAAATCTAAAAATGTCTCTGGGAAAATCTTTTTCTATCATTTATGTGGCTTTCCTTCCTCAAATGTTTTGCTTAGGTTGATATTAAACTGTGCATGTGCAGGAGACCCAAAAGTGTTCAATGGAAACCAATTATGTGACCTGATATTTGTTACAAGTTGTTAGACAACTAAAAAAATGAATTAGGCCATGTCATTAGCAGCGGGGCTTTTTGTTGTTGTTGTTCCAATACTGGGGATGGAACCCAGGGCCTCACACATGCCAGGCAAGCAGTCTACAAGCTACATCCTGAGAAGGGCATTTTTTTTTTTTTTTTTTTTTTGGTGCTGGCAATAGAAACCAAGGCACTTCACACGATAGGCACCCAATGTACTGCTAAACTACAACCTCAGCTCCCAGAGTATTTTATAGCAATAAACAACTTGGCATCTCAGAGGCTTAAAAAAGAACAAAGGTTGTGGGGCTGGGGTTGTGGCTCAGTGGTAGAGCGCTCACCTCGCACGTGCGAGACCCTGGGATCGATCCTCAGCACCACATAAAAAAATAAACAAGGGAAATAAAGGTGTTGTGTCCAACTACAACTAAAAAATAAATATTAAAAAAAAAAGAACAAAGGTTGTATCTTGTGCCTACCATGTCTGTCCCACTCTCATTTTTCACTGAATAAACATTTGTATCTTTCATTCTCAGTCTTTTTGGTACCATTTAAACATTGCATTATGAGGTCTGGTGACATAGTTCGATGACACAGCACTTTCCTTGCATGCATGAGGTCTTGAGTTCAATCTCTAGCACTAAAAAAATTTTAAAATACCTGGGTGCAGAAAAAATGTAATATACAGTGCCACAGTCTGGCTGGGCACAAAATAACCCAGCTGCCAGGAGGAACTTGTAGGTTCAAACAGGAACTCCTTTATTGCCCGAACTCCCGCGAACGCCACCCATGTGACCCTTCTGAGAAGGGCATTTTGAAAGATCACTAATTGGCAGCTCCTAGCCCAATTAACCCTGCAAGTGTGTTAGCATGCTTAATTTTTTAAAAACAAACTGTCACATTTCAAAAAAAAACAAAATGAAACAGAAGTTTTCACAAATAAAAAAATTAAAACTCCATTGAATTTCCAGCATCTTTTGAGGAAAAAAATGGAAAATCTCCTGCCACTGTGCAAGCAGCACAAATTGAAAGCTGAATCACTACTGCCCCCTCTAGGCAGGGCTGTACTTTCCAGTTCCCAGTCAGACTAGCCTACTGTTCACTTGCCCTCTGATTGACCTGTAGGCATCAAGTTTGCTCCTTGTTTAGCCCCCTGGAGCTATCCCAGGCCTGGTAATGCTCAGGTCTGCCACAGGGTGGCAGCACCGGTCTGTCATGAGGCATGCCACAGGTGGTCTGTAAACAGAAGCTGAGTTTAGCAGATCCTTTCAGAACCCTAATTTTACAGAATTAGCAATCTTCCCCCATGCTCTTCATGGGATTCCTTCCCTGGGAGACAACAGCAGTTCAGTTCAACATCCCCACCTGGCCTCAGCAACATGGAGGGGAAGCCATTCACTGGATTTGCTTCCTCCTCTCCACAGCTGGCATCTCTACCTGTTGAGGAATTCCAGCCTCACCTACCAGTTAAAACCATCAGGTCCTGGGGAGAGAGAACCTGATAAGCTGGGCAAGGACAGAGATTCCCTCTTTGTCTAGTGCTCATTATTTACAATCCCCTTGCTCACTTAGGTGGTTCACCACTCGGCTTCATGAGGCAACATGATCCTATGCCTGTTCCAGCCCTCTACTCTGCAGCCTGTACAATCCCACTGGCAACATCTTAAGTGGTAACATTCTGCATAAACTCCTATAGTCTTCTTGGAAATACGTTTAGTTAACTATGCACAGAAACCCTCAAAACTTAATTATTTTATCTAAATACCATTTACTCTTCCTACCATTAACTCAAAAATGCAGGGAAAGCCTTGTAAAAGATCTTCATTGCAGTATGTAAACTTGTGAACAAACAATTCAAATGTCCACCAACAAGGAATCTTTAAAATAAACTTTTGCCATACTCCCACTTGATGGGCAATTATGCAACTATTAAAAACAATTAGGAGGGGCTGGGGTTGTGGCTCAGCAGTAGAGTGCTCATCTACCACGTGGGAAGCACTGGATTCTATCCTCAGCACCACAGCACCACATAAAAATAAATAAAATAAAGGCATTGTGTCCAACTACAAAAAAAAAACTTCTGTTTCATTTTGTTTTTTTTTATAAGGGCTGGGGTTGTGGCTCAGTGGTAGAGCTCTTGTCTTGCATTTGTGGGGCACTGGGTTCAATCCTCAGCACCACATAAATAAATAAAATAGATACTATGTCCATCTATAAATAAAAGAAAATTTTTTAAAAAATTATGATAACCACAGGATATGATGGAAATGATTTTAAGAAATAATATGTAACCAGGCATGGTAAGGCATGCATGTAATCCCAGCTATTTAGGAGGTGGAAGCACAAAGGTGACCAAATTTGTGGTCAGCCTGGGCAATTTAGCAAGACCCTGGTCACAATGCTAAAAAGGGGGGATAAGGTTATAGCTCAGTGGTAGAGTGCTTGCCTAGCTCGTGAAAAGCTCTGAGTTCAATCCCCAGTACTGAAAAAAAATTTAAAAACAAGAGAAACATGAAAAAATAATAAAGTAAATTATATCTTTAAAAACTAGAGTAGTGAAGATATCAAAAGGTTAACAGTAGTTAGAGCACTGAGAGCATGGGTGACCTTTTTTAATCCCTACCAAATTTTCTCTAAAGTGCATATATTACTTTTCAAGAGAAGGGTGTCATGTGTAGTATGTGCATGCATGCATACACACATCCACCTTCTGTACTTGGACTTTAGATGATGCTATAGCCTCTTGTTGTCATGGTAAAAAGGCTCTTGGGAACCTGGGTCTCTGGGATTCACAGCAACTACCAAGGCTGTGAACCACCTGAAACAAGGCTTCCAGGCCCCTGGGAGTCCTTGAACACCACTATTGTCCCACCTGAATGCCTGAGCTTCCTAACTCCTAAGGAGATACTAAATGCCTCTAGAAGATAGGATTCAATCAACAAGTGCTCAGTTGCCACTTTAATCAAGGTTTTTCATTACACATCAGTGAGGAGTAGAAGACAGTGATTGTTTTCAAGCAAATTCACCAGGCACATGTTCCTCCCTGTCCCAAGGTGAGCAGCCTGAGCTTCTGACAACAGAAAAATGCTTTCCTTCCCTGGGGAATCCCATTCCTGAGCTAACAGAATTTCTGAAAGAATGAACATGAAAGAGGGTGAATCAATTGAGGAAGCCAGGTAGATTTTTGAACTTTTCCCAGTGCAAACTAGAACTTGACATGTGTGGACCCCTCTTTAAAGGCAACATCCAAATCCCAGCCCTCCCACCTGAGACCAAACCATCTCCCCAGGTAGTCTGAGAACCAATGTTCATTCCATAACAGTCCTCTGTGCAGTGCACCCACGTAAGCCCAGAAGCCTGAGCAGTTGTGGACCTGATTCAACAGATGCAGCCTTCCTCTTTGCTGGCCCCTCAGCTGCTGTTGTGCCTGCCTGGCCAAAAAGGAACAGCCAGTACAGTGTGGTTGTGGGGTGCAGGAGGGGCCAGAATAAGCAGCAAAGCAAATCAGATGTATGTTCTGGGGCTGGGTTGACATGGCAGAACCAGTCTCAGCCCTGTGGACCATATGGCCCTATGTCCTCCATTAGTTCTTCTCCGGGCGGTTTCTGTTCAGGACAGCTTTGGGAGCAAACTCCAGCTTGTCCTTAAGGCTCACCACCTGAGTGTGGTCCTTGCCCAGCAGCTCATCCAGCTTACGATCCTCCCGGCGCTCTGAGATGCTCTTTTCTTCCTCCATTGGCTGGGGATCCTTTCCCCTGATGAACCATTCCAGGTGGTAGCCCACAGCCCCGACCACGAAGGCCACAGGGAATGTGACATAGGGAGCATAGGTACGCACCACGGTCCAAAACACAGGCCACATGACATCTGCAGCAGAGCATAAGGTAGAATCAGGGAGAAACAAACACCCATAACCCACCAGATATCGACAACCCACAGGGCACACCACTTACCAAGTTTCCTGGCACCATTTACTGAGCAGCCAGCTGCTGCAGAGTAATGCCAGAGGGTACTATGCTTTATGCACAGTCAGGTCCCTGAAATAATCTAGGAAATTTTGAAATATGCAATTATTAGGGAAGAGGGAAAGAATCTTTATCCCATGCACCATGCACCTATGCATGGCAGTGCTCCCCACAAGGGGACCTCTGAGCATCAAGCCTTTTGTGGACCACAGCCCTGCAAACCCTCCAGTTTGCCAACATATTAGGAAGGGAAAAAAAGCCTTTCTCTGTTCTACAAAATAGATAATGACCATATACAATCCCACTGTCATCTCCCACCTCCTCAATAAATGAGAAAATAGTTCCTCTTCCTCATGTAAAGTACAAGGAGCATATCAAAACAGCCAAAACCATAATCCATCACCTAACTGTTCTGGGTGTGAGATAAATAAAGGTTTTATTCCTATTCTGAACTTGATTTTCTAACACTGGGACTAATCTATACTTCCCAAATCTGCTGGTCAAACCTTCTTCAAAATATACTATCTTCAATCAAACTCATATCCTTAGATTTACATAGTAAGCTCCTAAAAATATCACAAACCATTATATACTCTGGGCATCACAGGACCCAGGACTTGAAAATTCTCTGTAAAAAAACACTGTACAAGGCATGGCAGAAAATAAAAGGAGTGGAAGTGTACTAGGGCCTCCTGAAATGAAACAGGACAATGCCAGAGTAATGTAAAAACACACAAATTTCCAGGCACAGTGTCGCACACCTATAATCCCAATGGCTCAGGAGCCTTGGCAGGAAGATCAGGAGTTCAAAGTCATCCTCAGCAACATAGCAAGGCCTTAAGCAACTTAATGAGACCCTATCTCTAAAAAAAATATAAAAAGGGGCTGGAGATGTGGCTCAGTGTTTAAAGCACTGCTGGGTTCAATCCCAGGTACCAAACACACGTACGTACACGCACGCACGCACACGCACGCACGCACGCACACACACACACACACACACACACACACAAATGGGCTCACTTTAATGGCCATTTAGTGACAAATGATTATTATTGATACTAACCAATGAAGTCCCAAGTTATCAATTCTGTAAACATTTCAATGATATTGACACAAGATTATAAAATAGGTTGGAAATCATACTCTAGAGCTCATAAATCCTTTATGCATATATGTGAAATACACATATATGTATTTTTTCAAATGATATAATCATTCACCTATTTCATTTCTCAAAAGAGTAAACTTCTAAAAACAATAATTACTTCAAAGTTACCAGAAGCAGTATATTTGTTGCTCAATTTTAAGTTTTTATAGGTGTTTCACACCTGGGACAATGGAACAAAATGGGTTTTCAGTTATCAAATATCATTCACAATTATAATAATGATGGCTACTACTTATTAAGCACATGTTATAGCTAGACTTGGGCTAAGCACTTTACATAAACTATCTCTTTTATCCTCATCTCTACCCTAAGATAGATGGCCTTATAAGAGGGTTAAGTAACTTGCCCAAAAGCCCCAACTAAAAATCTGTCTGTGCTCCTGTGGATATTTCCCCAGCCTATCTCTGGACTAGAGTAACAATCAAAATCTCACCAAAGAAAAGATAATCCATTCTTTCATTCTCTCCCTTTCAGAATCCAAGTGTTCTGTGGACCTAAGACTATAATGGACCATCATGGGGGCAGAAAACTGCAGCAGCTTCAAGAATCCCTTCCTAGTCCTTTGTCTCAGCACCAGACCCTACACTGGACAACTTATACACTAGTCATCATCTGGCCCTCACAATGTCTTTGTGAGGTAGCCCAGATTTTTGTCTAAAGCCATAAAGGCTAAGAGGCATTGTTAACTTGCTCAAGACCACTAGAAATGATAGACCCATTGATTTTAAGCCCAGATCTCTCTAACTTCAAAGCCTGTGCTTTTCTGGTGGAAAGAACCCACTGCAGATCCTGTATGGATTCTGTCCAAATTTTGGACTTAGGAAGAGCCTCCTGCAGTTTTTCCCCATTAACTTAGCATTTCATTACCTAGAAATGCTTCCCTTTTTGCAAATTGATATACTGAGAAATTTGTAAAATTCTTAAGACATTGTTAAAAGAGACACCCTGAAGAATCTCAAACCTAACACGTCTCCATTTTATTTCCTGTCATTTAAGCAAATTCCCTCTTTTTAAGCAAACACTTTTTCTAAACAGCAGCTCCACTGAGCTTTCCAATCTGTTCTAAAACATACCAATCACAAGTCTACAACTGAAATTCTCTCAATACAAGGTCTCTGTCTTCCTGCTTATGTTATAGTCATTCCCAAATAAGTCAATTTATTCATTTATTCAACACTTATAACCATGTTCTCTGTGTGGGCACTGTGCTGGCTTGCCCTACTTGTCTGCATTTCTCAAAACACCTTAAAGTTCCTAAAGAGCAAGGACCATATCCATAGTCCAGTCCCACTATGTCCTATCCATCCCTCCACCTCTCCCAACCTCTCTGGCACAAATTGGTCAAGGTGGGGGAAGCTTGAGCGAATTCACTGTATGAATGACAGACTGCTCAAGCAATTCACTAGGGTAAAACCACAGCAGTCATCCACCCACCCTCAAAAGGTGGCAGGAACACAGCAGATGTCTTTGATGATTACACGAAAACTTGAGACTCCATGGAGTCAACCCCAGGGTATCAAAATGAAAGAGGCAGAAGTGTCTCTCAAATACTGTCACGACTATTTCCAATGGAGGAATAATGTATGCAATATAGATCAACGGGCTGCCAAGAAACCTGGGCCTGGGCCCCGTAGGTCCAGTGAGACCCGAAGATGCACTCCCAAATTGGAAAACTGCTAAGGACAGAGGGGGCCTCAGAAGGTGGAAGAATGAGCTCTCAAAGCCACTCGAGCCCAGCCAGGGTTAGAAGCGCAAGTGAGGTCAAGGTCCAGACAGCTACCCTCTTTCCTCCGTCCCACCACACACTTGGCCCTGTCAACGTCTATCCTCACTCGGGTGCCTGAGGCCAAGAAACCCGCAGAGGCCGGCTGGGCTCCCGGACTCTGCAACCAAGCTCCGGGAAGGGAGGGCTCCGTTAGGCCGGGCCTGCGCGGGAGCAGAAACTCGCTATCACCCTTCCCCTAATTCAGAGGTCGCGGCCTGGAGCCGTCATCGTGGAACGGGCGGCCCCGGCTGCCGCTCCAGAGAAGGTAACTGATCTCCGGGCCCGCGTGCTCACCTGCGGCCCAGCCCGCACTCCTCGGCCTGGCACCGCTCTCCACCCGCTAGCCGGGAGCACGGATGTCACGGCTCCCGACGGCCCGCGGGGCGTTGCTCTGTGACCCCGCCCACTGGCCGCGGGTTCTCTCGAGCACAGGGATTGGCTGAGCTCCAGCCAAGGGAGAGAAGGAGCTGGGTGTGCGCAGCCCGACCCTACTGCGCTGAAATCGGTACAGCGCCCCCTCATGTCTGGGAGGTTTCACTGTGACGTGGCCCCGTGCTTTTCTCGTGGAGAAAGTGAAAGGCATTCATTCATTCATTCAACTGACGTTTATTAGGCATCTTCTAAGACCTAGGTCGGGTACACAGAAACATAAGACATGACCCCTGACCTAAAGTAACTCTCTTTAGGAGATTATAATCTAGTGTTTTAAGACCTCTTCGGATCCGAGCTAGCTTTCCAGCTGTGTGACCGTGGGAACATTATTAATCTGTTTGAGCTTCCTTTTCTTCTGTATAGAAGTAATAACACCCATTTTTCAGGGATGTTGTGAGGATTATATAAGACCATGTACGTAAAGTACTGTGCTAGGCACACCACAAGCAGGGAAACAAATAGCAGCTATTGTGAGTACAAAAAATGGAAATAGAGTAAAACCTGTGACCCCTCGGGTGCAAGTATTCACTCCCTCTTTTGTATTTCTACTGTACACTGAACAGATATCTATTTTATCACATACAGGGAAAAAAAAGTCCCTGTGTCCAACCTCCTTAATGGTTCCACACGGACCTTCCTTCCCAACCTCATCAAACTGATCTCTGCCTGGCATATTTCCTTATCTTTAGTAATACATAATAATACCTTCCTATTTCCCCACACAGATCAAACTGTTTTACAGGCCTGTAACTTTGCTTATGCTTTTCCATTTACCTTAAGTACTTACCCAGTTACTTTGTTGAACAAAGTAACTTTTTGTTTGGTTGTTTTTGTTTTCAAGTTCATGAATTACTTTCATAGGAAGCCTCCTATACTGCACTATCAGGTTAGAGACACTTCCTCTATTACTGGGAAGAGCCCAAAGCTAAGTTTGGCAATTAAGATGGAAAGAAACAGTATAAAGAACTATTTAGGAGACTGTTATTAGCAGAACTTATTTGCTTGCACATTGAATAAGTAAGAAAGGAGAAGGGAACAGAACTGCCTAGAATAACTGGCATTCAGCCAGCCAATTAACACGTAGTAGGCACTGGAGATGCAGAAATGACCCTGGACCTTCCCTGACCTCCGGAATTGACGGAAGGGGAAGCAGACAAATTTACAGAATGTCTCCAGGGTATAAGAAACATGATGACAAATGAGGACCATCAGCACAACCAGGAAGGATCAGGGAAGGCGCCCTAGAAGAACCAGCCCTTGAGCTGTGTCTTGGGTCCAAACATTGTCCTCAGGCAGAACTAGGTGGGGCTCAAGAGCCCACACTTGGAAATCAGATGGCTATCCCAGCTCGGTCTATCTGCTAATCTCAGGAAAGCTATATTTATACTCCTCATTTTTAAAGACAGTAATAGGGGCTGGGGATGTGGCTCAAGCTGTAGCGCATTCGCCAGGCATGCGTACGGCCCAGATTCGATCCTCAGCATTACATACAAACAAAGATGTTGTGTCCGCCGAAAACTAAAAAATAAATATTAAGAAATTCTCTCTCACTTTCTCTTTAAAAAAAATAAAGACAATAATAGTACCTATCCTCTAGGATTGCTGAGTTAAATCACCTTAAGGTATATAAAGTGCTTGGCATAGTACTTGGCACCTCCTCAATAAGTGCTCAGTAAATTATTACTGATATGTTAAATATTACACACAGTCATTCCTCCTGTCCTTTTTTTTAAAAAAAATATATAGTAGATGGACACCTTTATTTTATTTTTATGTGGTGCTGAGGATCAAACCCAGTGCCTCACACATGCTAGGCGAGCACTCTACCAACTGAGCTACATAGCCCCAGCCCCTCCTCTCATCCTTTTTTTTTTTTTTTTTTTTTGGCCTTATTCACTCATCAAGCCAAAAACCTGAGTGACTTTCAAGGCCACTTCTCTGAGATTGTTTCACCAAAGCTTCCTAAATGTCTCTCAAAGTCAACATCACTCCCTCTTACCTGGATCCCATTAGCAATGGTCTCCCTGCCTTCTTATTGCCCCCTCCAGACCACTTACATCCTTTTGGCCCAAGGGTCTTTCAAAAACTTTTTAAAAAAACCCATGAAATCCCTAGTTTACCTCCCCACACCCCACTGCCACCATGGGTCCCTTCTGGCCACATCTCTCCACTCCCCCCACACCCCATCCCAGCCTAGTGCCCATCTCCATTCTTTGCTCTCCCATCATTCCCAGCACACATACCCTTTCCAAGCTTCTGCCAAAGTTGATCCCTTCACCTGAAAGGAATGTTCTCCCTTCTCTTCCTTGACTGCAAAATGCTAATTCATCCTGCAAGACTCAGTTCACAAAGCAGAAAGCTTTCTCGGGCTCCTATGCTAGGGTTTAAATGTATGTTCCTCCAAAATTCATGTGGAAATTTAATTGCTGTTATAATGGGGTCTTTAAGAGGTGATTTGGCTGAGCACTCCATTCTCGTGGGTGGGTGGGATTTGGTACCCTTTTAAAGAGGTGAGTTTGGCCCCCTCTTCCCCTTTCTGGCCCTCTCTCGCCTTCCACCATGGGATGATGCAGCAAGAAGGCCCTGGCCAAATGCAGGCACTTTTTTTTTTTTTTTTTTTTTTTTTTTTACAGTATCCTGCTCTGTTTTCCAGGCTGACCCCTGAACATCTGGACTCAAATGAACCTCCTGAATAGCTGGAACTACAGGCATACAAGGCTGTGCCCTGGTTTTAGGCATTATGGTGTTGGACTTTCCAGCCTCCAAAACTGTGAGTCAATTAATTTCTGCTCATTATAAATTATCCAGGTATTCTATTATAGCAGCACAAAACAGACTGGCACCCTGATTGCTAGTGCCTCCCCACTCTCATCTCCTCAGACCTCCTAGGGGAGCAGGTCTACCTCCCTTTGTAGCCTTTCTGTTCATGTTCCTGGCTATGGCCAGACTGGGGTTAACTCATGCACAAGAACTTGGTCTCCACGTTAATATACCCTTAGGGTTCAGTCCAACTACCCAGGTCACAACAACCTAAGGGGACTGCCCCACTTTAGCATCACCTGGGGATATTTTAAACATCATGCCAGTAGCAAGATGATCAGAACTGCAGAAACTGACCTGCTCCTCTGTGCCCACTCCCATATACCTCCTGATCCAGGAAACCCAGCTCCATTTCTGAGAAAAGATATGGACCTTGAAAAAAAAACAATGGTATAATGTAGAAGGTTGAACTTGGACTCAGCTGCTTCCTAGCTTCAGGATTTGAGGTAAGCTGTTTAACCTCTCCAAGACTCAGTTTCCTTATGGATAAGCAACACCCACTTCACAAGACTGTTCTGAGTACTGTCTAGTTCAAAACTCATTCATGTCCCAATTTTAGACATGAAACAATCTCAGAGAAGTAATGCAGTCCAGGCTTCCCTTGCCAAATCTATGGGAGAGAGACAAATCATCACTTCTAAAGGAAGCCTGTGTGATCCAACCTGTGTTCCCAAACTTGGCCTCACATCAGAATCACCTGGACCACTTGTTAAATAACCATTCAAGGATGGGGTCCATTCACTAAGTATTGGACCAAGGCCAGGAATCTGCATGGGATCAGCTCCAAGCTAATTTGCTTTGGGGAATTCAGATCACATGGGAGCCCTCCTCATGGGCTCATGGGAGTGTGCATGAATAGTAGTTGTCAGAGTAGTAGTCTCCCAAACCAGCCTATAAAACGTTTACACCACTCTTCAGTTCAAAACCCATCTGTAGTTCCCCAGGGCACACAGAATGCAGGCCCACCCTCCTCAACCAGATCCAGAAGCCCACATGATCCATCTCTGCCTTCCCAATGCCCTTTCTCCTCCAGGCCTTTCCACAGCTGTTCCCTGATCTTGGAACATTCTTCCCAGCCCCAGCCCTTTGTCAGTGGCTAATACCTAGTCATTCCCAGCACTCACCACTGCATTTTAATTGCTTGTTTACTTGTCTGGTTTTCCCATAAGAACATAAGCTCTATAAGGACAGAAACTGCACAGTTCAGAGTTACCTCTCTGGTGTCTGAGAGTGATGTTTGCTGAATAAATGTGAGAATTGGTCCAGGAGAGCCCAGAAGAGCAACCAACCCCTTGAGGGGATTAGGTGACACACTAACCTCAAGGGACTACAAATAGGGCTTTCCGGGTGGGGGCTGCAACCAAGTCTTTTGTGAGCTAGGAAGGCTATAAAACTAAGAAGTCATGACTTGGCAATAGACCTGGCATACCACTTCTAGCTTTATGACTTTGGACAAATCACTTAACCTTCCTTGGGCTCAGCTTTGTCCTCCATTGTAAGAATGAGCTATATTCACATAATGCATGCATCCCTTGCCTGACCCACATGAAGCATTTTTGATAAATATTAGCCATCACTACTACTAGGTTTGGATTGGCTTCCCAGGAAAGTTATGTTCCTTCTACCTCCTTTTCCCAGTGTCCACCCACAGGAGGCATCAGAGGAAGTTGCAGCACTTTTCTGAATAGTTTTCTGCTGCTGATTAGGAATGACTGGAGCAGAAGGAACACTGTGCCCTCAAGGGAAGATAAACCATATTTGTAGATACCTAATAATAACCACACTGTTTGTTGAGCACATGCTGTGTGCCTCGCATTGAGCGCCAGTGCTTCCCGCTCTGGGGGAACCCTAAGAGGAATGGGAGGCAGAAAGGGAACCAAACTGAACCAGGGAGAGTGAAGAGGTTGTCACCTTCCCTTCTGCAGGCCACCAGAGCCCCTCCAGGAAAGCCTCGGTCCTTTTTGTGGCCACCAGAGGGCCAAATCCCCTTTCTCCAAGCTGGCCCATTCCCGTGGAGGGGCTTAGGACCTGTGCTGTCCCAAAATCAAGAGCACCAGCATGGCACTTCTCTGCCCCCCTCCCTGCCACGCCCACCCCCAGGCAGAGGTGGCCTCTTCTGGAGAGAGCAGCTGGCTCAAGTGCAGTTCTGCGGTTTTATTTTTCCTGGGATACTCGGGATGTGGGAACAGCCACAGGTGTGGTGAGGGGAAGCCCCCATCTCCCCTCCCCAGCCGTTGGGAAAGGGGAGAGGCCCAGGCGCCCTGGTCCTGGGTTGGTCCAGCCACTGTGGTCCCTGGGCCCTGTGGGCTGAGGGCTGAAGGTGGAGCCCTGGGAGGGTGGGGTGGGCTCCTAGGCGGGGATTGGGATTCTTCATAAAAAGCCACGAAGCTTGATCCCCACGAAGCCCAGCCCCGCGGGGTGGGTGGGGGGACGCAGAGCCCAGATGAGGGACCCGGCCCGGCCTGGCCCGTGGGGGGAAATAATGGCAGAGATGGTGCCCATGGGGAGGTGGGGACAAAGCGTCGGACCAGGAAGGTGGGGGTTCCAGGTGGGGAGCGCAGGGCAGAGAGGCACGGCCCCCAGCCCAGCCCGGGCGCCTTCGCGTGGGGTCAGGAAGGTAAAAAACCCACGAGAGTGTGACGGGCAGGAGGGGCCGGGGCGTGCGGTGCCGGCGCGGCGGGCGCACTGGGCGGCCCGTGTTCACAGTGACCTCGACGCTGGGTGTACAGTACGGGTAGAAAACCGCGGCCCGGGCCGGGCTGGGCGGGCCGGGCGGGTCACAGCCTGGTCTGGGCCTCGGGGATGTAGATCTCGATGCTGTCCGCGCTCTCGGTGGCCGAGCTGTGGCGGAAGGAGGCGGCGCGCTTGGCCGCCAGGAGCCGCTTGCGCGCTTCCTGCCGCTGCCGGTCCACGGAGTCCAGGGAGCGCTCCTTCACCGGCACGCCCCGGCCCCGCGAGGGCTTCTTTGGTATCGGCGGAGGGACCTTCTTCTCCTCCTGTCGGGAGAGCGGGCGGCTGAGCTTGGGCGCGGGGGATCCACCCGGCATCCCGTGCCCCCACGTCCCAGCTCCCGGAGGGATGGAAACTGTGTGACTCTGAACGCGGGTGCCGCGACTAGAAGCCCCAGGTGTACTCGATCTGCCAAGGTCAAAGCCCCCCCCCCCCATCTTTCACTAAAACGTGACGTGTTCGAGCGCCCCCTGGTGGAGCTGTTCTGAACAGCTCGCATCAGGATGCTGGCTGAGAGACTGTGTTTTCACGCCAGGTGGACTTGGGCACAGCTCTGAGAACCGAGGCTAGGCAAGCGAGGTGACCCGCTACTCCTTTGAGACCCATGGCAGACAGGATCTAGTAGGCTGAGGTCTGAGGGTATATATACTGCTCTGTCCTCTATGCGTAGGCCTAAGCTGAAGGTGACCTTCTAGGTCTAGTTCTATCTGCAAGGGCCAGAGATGCCTGAAGCAGCTCTGGAAGTTCAGGCAGTGATAAGTACTGGGGCCACCCAGATTGCAATGACCAGAAGTTCTGGAAGCGGATGGTCACCCATCACCTTGCTGCCCATGGGTCCCTCCTCATGGGCCCTTCCCCTTCATACACATCTCTCCATGGAAGGTAACTGTTCGGGGTGTGGCCTCTAGAGACACCCCCCAACACACACCTTAGGCTCCAGGAGTTTCCAGCTGTTGGCCTTGAGTTGCTGTAACTCCAGGAACTTGAGGGTCACATCCTCGATGGAGAGCTGTAGGAGGTCCCAGAAACCCGCCAGGTCCTGGAAGGTGGGCACGGGGAACGCAGTGGGGTCCTGCAGCAGTGAAAGACATAGTGGGGGCAGCCAGTTAGGGAGGTCTGACCCCAGTCAGGACCACAGATAACCCCATCCAATCTCACCCTCAGGAAGTTCAACCTGGGAGAGGGGTTGGGGGTGGGAGAAAGCAAGACCAAAAAGAGCCTAGGTCTCTCCTTTCTTGGGCACAAATACCTGACCCCCTCTCCTGGCACAATATACTCAAAACTACCCCTGCAGGCACACAGACCTGGTCTTACCTCCTGGTCACACTCTGGATCATCTGCCAGGTCAACAAACCTGGTGGGCTGTATTCCTATGGGCACTCACCATGCTTTGCTGACACAGCCGGAAGAACTGCTGGACCTTCTGGGACAGGAGAAGTTGTGTGCTACCCACAGCACTGCGGATCTTCTCCAGGACTGGAGAGCAGAAGGAAACTCAAGGAGGGGAATGAGACATCTCCTTCCCCCACCTCCAGGAAGTCTGCCCTGAATGATTCTCACCACTCAGTTATTTGCACAGTCTATCTCCCCCAGCCCCTTCCCCAACCCCATCCTCAATTCCTGACTAGCAGCTCCCTGCCCACCTCACCAAGAGGACTGAATCCTGGGGCACTGATGCTCCTTCCTTCACACAGCCTACATTAGCTAAGCACTCATCCTGTATCCTCCTCCTTCCACATCAGAGAACAGATGGATACCAGCCCCAGCCTAGCCCTATTGACCAAAATTAGACCCTCAGCAACTTAGCAAGGCCCTATCACAAAAATAAGGACAGCTAGGGGTGAAGTTCAGTGGTAGAGCACTTGTCTAGCATTTGGGAATCCCAGGTTCTATCCCCAGTCCCAGCCCTGGCCCCTCAAAAGAAAAAAAAAAAAAAAGAATTATTATTAGGTAATTTCATGAACATGACACTCTGACTTCCTAGTCCCATAAAGTTAGAGACTGTGTCTCCCCTCCCCTCAGCCTGGATTTACAGGGAGGGGCCATGCCCTCTCAGGCCAGGGCAATGACTGCTTCGCTGAGCCTCAGATCTGATCTGTCTGGCACTACCTTCCCTCTACCTCCAGGTCTTGCTCCTGGATCACTCTGGATCCCTACACCAGTTCAGATCTGGATTCCCTTTGTCCTCATGGATTTGGTGACCTGGATTGATAGCCATCTTCTAAAAGTCTAGCCTTCTACCTGATCAGAGCGGCTTGATTCTAAGAGCTCCCAGCAGGTCCTGCTGCCACTGCTGACCCCCCACCTCCCCAACTCTGGGGCTGAAGAACCAGGAAAGAAGGCAAACTCAGTCCAACGGGGTGGGGGGAGCCTACTATGCTGCAGCCCCACTCTCCCGGCTCCGTGGTCTCCTGTGCCCTCAGCCCCCAGCCCCCAGCCCTGCAACACCCCTGGATGGGGCCGACTCACTCTCCTCAGGCAGCTCATAGTCCTCCGCCTCACGCTCCATCTGCTGGCACCAGTGCTCCAGCTTCTCCACCTCTGCCCGCAGCATCTTGATGAACCACTCGCCGTCCCGTGGGCAGGGGGACGTGCGGCCTGAGTCGGGGAGGCTACGTGAACCACGCTCCATCCAGGAGTCACGGCGGCCAGACCCGGGGCCAGGGGCGGGGGCGGGGGCAGGGCCGGGCGACCCATCGGTGGCCGGCGGCTCATACGGCAGTGGGTAGCCCTCGCGGTAGGCCCACTGGCCCTGCGTGTGGACCGTGCGGAAGACTGAGTAGGTGGGGGCCCGGGGCCCGGGCTGGGGCTCAGAGGCATGCCTCTGGAAGGATCGTCCAAACTGCAGGGCCTTGTCTTCTGTGGCCACCGTGGCCAGGCCGGCCAGGCCCTCCAGTTCCAGGTCTGCCTGCACACCGGCCGTCACGCTGTTGGAGCGCTTGAACCTTGCCCGCCTGTGGAGAGAGGTGCCTGTCCCCTCTGTCCCTGACCATCTTAGCCCTCACCCACATCCCAGGCAAAAGGGGAAAGGAGTGAGCAAGGGAACCTACAAAGCAGTGAGCATGAGGCCAAGCACTGGAAACGGATGAGTCCTTGCAACTAGTAGGTACCCAATATACCTACTCATCGCACCACCTCTCGACAGGGTGACAGTCAAAATATTTAACAACCAGTACTCCCATGGCCAGAACAGATGCTGTCATATACCAATCTGAGCAGACTGTGACCAAAGTGCTGGGACCGTACCTGTAGAAGCTGGATTGTGAGGTAGATCAGAGGGTCCCAGGTAGGGTCCAGGGTAGTGTTAGCTCTTTATGGATGAATGCAAATGTATTCAGCATTCTAACAAAAGTAAATCCATGCTGGTTTGCACTGGCTGTACAGTGTGTACTGAGCCCTAAGACCCATGAGTAAACCTAGGCCCAGAGGCCTAGCATCACCCAGCCACAAAGTAGCAGAGCCAGAATTTGGACCCAGGGCTGCCTGCTGGGTTCCGCAGTTGGAGCACTCTGTTCCACACTCCACAGCAGCTGCTAGAACATCAGGGGAGGAGGTGCCTGGGAGCAGCTGGGGGTGGAGTGGGCAGGCGGCTGGGAGGACTTCTCCCCTAGGGACCCTGACAGCTCAGCCCAGAGCCTGGCCAGACACAGTATGCCAGTGCCAGTGGAGCTGAATTAAGTTGTTGGCAGGAATGACACAGGGCCTGGAAATTTCTTGTCTTTGAGTTAATAATATGCAAATCCTATGCAAAACAGAAAGTCAATTGGCCTTGTTCATTTTTTTCCCCTGAGTTCAGAGTAGGGGCTCTTTTCTATAAAGAACTCAGTGGCCTCCTAAGAGGTATAAGGTTAGGGTCTGACAATACTTTAAGAAGTGGGAGTCAGGAGATGCGGGGGGGACAGAGGATGAACAGAAGTTCTACATCTGAGAATGCAAGGACCTCACAAGAAAGATCTATGGGTCCTGAGTTCCCCGCCCCCTCCACACATGGTCAGAAGACAAACAGGCTTGTTGGGACAGCTCCAGAGACCTGTCCAGCTTCCCAGGAGACTCCCAACCCCCGCCAACTTCAGCCTTCCCCATACTGCCCAGGCCTTCTCTCCTTGCCTGCCTGCCTGCTTCCCTCCAGCTGGCGGGCTGCCTGCTGGGAGCTTGTTGCCATAGAAACCAGGCCCAGAAGGATGCTGCAGGACCCAGGAAAGAGAGATGCACTCATGTGCAGTCTCCAACGAGCCCTATGTCCCCACCCCCACCAAGAGAGAGAGGAGGAGAGACAACAAGTCTTCACTGCCTCCCACATGGTCTTTACCTGGGTGTCTGCCCTGGTCAAGACTGGCATCACCATGTGCCTAGACAGTTGGACAGCCTCCTTTCAGATACCTCTGCAACCACTCAGATCAATATAGAAGATCACTGGACTAGGAGGCAGACCTGAGTTCTAATGCTAGCTTTGTCACTATGTGTTCACCTAGGCCATCTAATATGTGTGAGAGTAAACTTAAAATACATGTTATATATGATTATATATTATATATAAATATGCACCTATATCTAAAAATATACACACATATAAAATTATAGGAATATAAGATTATAGGAATGGGCCAGTAATTATCAAGGTATATCCTCTAAAAGTATACCTTGCATATTTTAAGATCTAAGGCCCAACAATCCCTCCCCAATCTACCGAAGAGTAATCTTCCTAAAAGAGCTGAACTCTGTCAAGTCATTTCTGTGATCAGAACCTTTAAATAGGAGCTGGGGATGTAGATCTGTGGTAAAATACTTGCCTAACATACATAGGACCCTTGGTTCAATTCCCAGCAAACACACACACACACACACACACACACACACACACACACCATCATTTCTTCAGGTAAGAGGCATAGTTCAGTGGTACAGCACTTACGGACCATGCATGTTAGGTTTAATGCCCAGAACTGGAACAAAAAATTCGACAGCTTCCCACTGCCAGCGAGATCAAGTTCAAACTTCCTGCTAGAACCTACCTAAAGCCCTTATGAGGCCCATATGCTCCGGCTGCTGTCCTCATCTTTGACCTCATCTCCCCTACAATCTCCCTATTCCCCAAATAGATTATCTGTTATCCTGATTCTCTACCTTGGCACATGTTATTCCCCTGCCCCAAATGGCCTTCCTCCTCTTCACTCCCTGTCCATTCCATGGCCAAGTCCCTTTTCCTCTCTGAATCTCCTGACTGTCCCCAGGCCACTCTTCAGTTTCACGCCCCCCCCCCCCAGCAGTTTTCTTGCATTCAGAGGCAGCCTCACTATTTGGTTAAACTGTTCCCTGGTGAGAGTCTTGTGTGTCTAACTACCGTCAGGATGCAGTAGGTAAGAACCATCCCATGAATAGTTCTGTGCCTTTGAACTAGTGAGCATGTAACTCCTTCAGAGCTCCAGCAGTTACAAATCACAGAGGTAAAGATGGGGTTTGCACCAGTAAATACACTACCCAAAAGCTGCTATCCCTGCTGCTTCCCTGTCACCCCCACTAAACACGGATCTGTCCTTTGGCACACCTGGGCCTGCTGTCTTTCACACCTTCCTCTGAGAAGTCCTGAGAGGATGGCGCTCCATCTCCATGGAAGCAGCCACACAGTCTGGAACAGAAGCACCAAGTGCCCCAGGCTTCATGGTTCTCAGGTCACTACCTCAGTGAGCTCTCTCACTGTGTGTGCGTCAAGGAAGACTGAAGAGCTGATGAGCTCATGAGATTAGTAGTAGAAGCACACTCCTCACCAACACTCCCAGCCAGGGGCCAGAGATTTCCACAGCACAAACAGGAGTCAGCCATCCTTGCGTAAGT
Source organism: Urocitellus parryii (assembly GCF_045843805.1). Lineage (NCBI taxonomy): Eukaryota > Metazoa > Chordata > Mammalia > Rodentia > Sciuridae > Urocitellus > Urocitellus parryii. The sequence continues at coordinate 21,946,471 of NC_135541.1, forward strand.
GGCATTTAAAACTAGCAAGAAAAGAGCAAGGGATCAAAGATCTAAAGTCCAGAGAAACATGGACATTTCACAGGTGGGTGGAGACAGCATAGCTCATAGAGGAACAGCATAGCTCACAGAGGAGAGGAAGAAGCCAGGGAGGATGAGAAAGAAAACCAAAATGACCTAAAGGAAGATAGGGATAGGAAGGTCTCCAGCAGGAATGAGCAGACAGCACGGACAATGCAGCTGGTTCAGAACGAAAAGAGTCACCAAAGCCACTGTAACCAGGGCAAAAGTGGGTTTGGTGGGATGTGGGGGCAGACACAGACTGCAGCAGGTTTTAAGGAAGTGGGAAACCTAATTAAGATGACTCCTAGAGCCGATGTGGTGGTGCACACCTGTAATCTCAGCCACTTGGGAGGCTGAGACAGGAGGATTGCAAATTCAATACCAACCTCAGTAATTTATTGAGGCCCTAAGCATTTTAATAAAGACTGTCTCAAAATAATTTTTTTAAAGGCTGAAATGTGCTCAGTCATTAAGTGCCCCTGAATTCAATCCCTGGTACCAAAAACAAAAGTTTGCCTAAGAAGCAAAGAAGTGTGAAGGGCACACAGTTAAAGGAGAGGTGTTTTATTTAGGATGGTTCTTACCTACTACATCCCAAGGGGAAATAATCCCAGGGGTAGGCAAGATAATGGCATCCAAAGAGGTTCACACCCAAATCCCCTGAGCCTGTGAATGTGTTGGGAACTCCACAGATGGGATGAAGTGAGTGCCCTGGATTATCCAGGGCTGTGCAGTTTAGTCACAGGGTCCCTATCAGTGAGAAAGGGACGCAAGAGGTCAGGCAGGAGGTGGGAGGAAGGAATCCAGGCTGGTGTAAGGCAACCTGAGGGCAGGACCAGTGCAGCTGGCTTTGAACCCCCCGAAGGCCACGAGGAATGCAAACAGCCTCAGTCAACTGGAAAAGGTAACAAAACTGATTCTTCCCAAAACCCCCCCGAAGGGATGTGGTCCTGTAACACCTAGATATTAGCCCTGTGAGACCCAGTACAACCTTCTAACCTCCAGGAATGTAAGACATTAAATATGTATGCGTTACTCTCTACATTTGTGGTCATTTGTTATGGCAGGAATAGGAAACCAATACAACCTGTAAAGAAAAGTTGATTGAAGATGCAGAGAGATAACAGTCCAAGGAACCAGATGGAAGGGGGATAAAAAGTAATAACATCCTCTGAGCACTGAGTAGGTGCAAGGCTAGTCCCGTGATAAGGGTGTTAGTCCCATCCCTACTTACAGACAGGAAAGTGATGTTTAAAGAGGCTGAGTGACTTCCTTAAGCCACCACAGCCTGCTGCCTCTCCAGACTTCAGGGGAGGGAAGCTCTAGCCAAGAAGACCAAGGCCGAGCCAGGGGAGGGATGCAGGCAAGTTGGGGGCTGGCCTGGAGGTGAAGCAAGGTGCCACCAGATGACATGGGCCGTCACAGTGCAGTGGCTGGGGAGACCCTCTGTTGGAGGAGACCCTCTGTTGGAGTTGGTGGGGACAGAGGAAGGGGCGACAGAACAGAGCGGTTAAGCCCAGGCACTCAGGAGCCAGGCTGCCCGCATCCAACAGCCCGCTCCATGGCTTGGGCCTGTTTCTCATCTGTAAGTGAGAAGAACAGTCTCAGCTTGCGAGACTGCAGTGAGATAATGTGTATGAAGAACTCAGGACAGCACCTGCCGGCCCATTGTGTTGGCTATTATGGAGAAGTAGGAAAGTTTTCGGCTCTCACTGCAAAGAAAGGGAGCTGGATATACACAATAGTCCGAATGTAGCAGGAGGCCCCAGCGAGGGCATTGTAGTCATTAATTATTCTGATTGCTGTTGATCACTTCCATCTGTTCTCCCACAGTACTCCAAACAAAACCTCTTTTATACTCCATATCACATTGTATTGTAGTGAGTTATTTGCATATCTGTCTCTCCCACTAAATAGGGCAGCTCCTCAAACATAAATGTTGGCTGGGTGGTTGATTGGTTGGTTGGCTGGAAGGAAGGATGGTAGAGACCACTAATTATCCCCCAACATCCATTCTTTCTTTCTTCCTTAGTAACAGAATCCCATAATTTTAAGCTGGACAGTGGCCACTTTGGATACAGATTCTTTTCTCAATCTCCCTTACAACTAGGTATCGCCATGTGGCTAAGTTCCAGTCCATAAGATATAAGCAAAAGTGGTATGTACAATTTCCAGAAAGTATTCTTCAAAGGAAAGCACTGGATCTGTTTTCCATCTGTATAATTTTAACATCTCAAGTGTATATAAACAGAATATATATATATATATATATATATATATATGGAAAGCATTGGGCTGGGAGTATAGCTTAGTGGTAGAACAGTTGTCTAGCATGCCCAAGGCCCTGCGCCGGTGGGAACTTTTCGCGCCAGTGAAAAGAAGGGAAAGTAGGAAGAGAAGGTCGTTAGGCGCCATGTTGGGGTTTTTCTTTGGGGTGCGGCTGCCATTTATACTTTCCCCAACACTGGATTCCATCCCCAGTCCCCTCAAAAAAAGAAAAGGAAAGAAAGAAAGGTGTCATTAAAAAGACAGGTGTGCCCTTTTTTGTCCTTCCCTCCTCCCTGATAACCAGAGTCAGACATGATGGCTGGACCACAAGCAGCCACTTAGAACATGAGACAGCAAGCAAGTGTCAAGGGTAGAAGAGCAGGAAGACAGAAGGAGCCTGGGTCCTGACACCATGGAACACCTACCAGCCCTCTGGGATTGTTCTCAGCAACAAAGAAATAAAATTCAATCATTTTGAAGTCACTTGTCATTTGGAGGAGGGGGATCTATAATTCACAGCCAAACCTAATCCTAACTATAGCAGATGAGTCTTCAGGACTGTGAAGCCCAGGGCTTATGCCCCATTGAAGTTCTGGATCTGGCAGTGTTTGCTGTGCTCTCCACCAACAGCTGTAAGCACAGGATAGAAACTGGCTCCGGCTGTGAATTCTCACTGCCGTGTAACAATGCGTTCACGGTGTTTTCTCCTCGGGCCTTTTAACTAGGCTCCAGAGGCCTCCTCCTCTTCAGTTCTTCCAGGTGATGATCACATTCCTGGGGATTCTGGAAGTTGTTTTCATGGTTACTTTAGAGAGATGTTCCCTCTGTGATTCCCTGGGGGATAACACATAAACCTCTGGCAAAAAGCTGGATTACCCCCTGAGACACAGTGTCCAAGGAAAAAGCCAGAAACTGTCAAGAGGGTTTGCCAGGGGTACTGGGCAGGAGATGGGTAGGGGCAGGAGGAGGAAGGGCGGGGAGGAGAAGGGGCAGTGACACATCAGCCAGGCACAGTGCATCTAAGATGATCAGGCTGGGGTCCCTGAGACCCATCTAGCCTGGGTGGGACTAGATGGCATTTCAGGAGGAGTCATGAAGGTCAGTTAGGAACCACCCTGGAGTTGAAGCGGGGGAGGGGAGGCAATGCCTGTGCCAGGGCTTATCTTGGAATGTAAAGCTTCATGAGGATGGGAGACTCCTTCCTGGGGCTCCAAGGGCATGTCCTTTCAGCACATGCCCTTCCCCAGGTGCTAACGCCAAAGTGACCATGATGCTAAGGAAGGGGTGGACAGGCCTTCCTACACAGCTTCCCAAGTAGCCCTGGGTGGGTGCAAGTGGATCTAAGTAGGGTTGTCAGATGCCCATGGTTAGATGGAGCTGGAGGCACATCTTCTGTGACCCCCCAGGGGACCCCAGGATAGTCTTCTAAAATTCAGCAAGGACATGAGATGACCCTTTACATGACCCAGAGGGTACTGGGTGGGGAAGTCGGGGTGGTAAGGTCACCTTGGGACAGAGCTGATGACTGTGTTCAGGTATGTTGCTTCTCACCACAAGGCCTTAGCATGTGCCATTCTTTCTGCCTGAACATTTTTATCTCTGATTTTCATTGAGTTAATTTTTGTTCATCCATCAGGTCTCTACCCAAATGTCACTTCCCAGGGATGCCTGGTCTGACCCCTATGACCAGGTTAAAGCCCCCAGAATACAGATTCATGGCACACCTGCCTCTCCTCTGTGCCAGCTGTCACAGCTGTAAGTCTCCCCCGGCCTGGGTTTTGTTTTGTTTTGTTTCACTGTTGGGCATCAAATTCAGGGCCTCACAAGAGCTAGGCAAGTGCTCCCCCACTGAGTGGCATCCCCAGCCCTATTCCTTGTTATTGAGGAGACTCTGAGATTAGCATGGAGCTATGTTTCCCCAAGGCAGGAGTTGTATCTGGTTCTGCTCACGTCTATCCTCAATACCCAGCCCAGTATTTGGCAAATAACAGGGATCCAATCCATCTGTGGGCAAATGAGTCCTGGGCGGGGGTGAGGGTGCAGTCCCCACCCCTGTGCATTTATCTAAGCTAAGTCATCACTGATGATGGACAACTAGAAGGATCCACAGGCAATTGTCAGATGTAACAGGCTGTGCATCTGAACTCTACCCAAGAGGTTGGCAGAGAAGATCCTGAAAGGCAGAGACAAGCACTTTCCTGTCCGGCAATTTTAAAACCAAAGTACAGACAAGATAGACAGAGGAAAGGACAGGAGTCCAAGGAAATGGGTGGTAGTGGGGCGGGGGGGAGTCCTGGATATTTGCCTGGTGAGGCTGCTGGAATTCATGGCTCACTGTTAAGCACCAGCTGGGGCATGGCGTGTGGTGAGTCAGACTCAAAGTGCCAGGGACAGAAGGGACAGCAAAGGCTGTACAGGTGTATAACTAAGGATGCCTTCAGCAGACAAGCGAGGGAGCTGGGCCAGAGAGATGGGCCAGATCTCCCCTCTCCCCACCTGTCACTGCCTCTGAATTCCCAGTGTGATCACCTGTCCCAGGCAATCCCATTTTTCAGACACTTTTTCAAACTGATTCCACTTACACGAGGGCAGGTAAGCCCAGGCTCTCTGCCTGACCCTGCCCTGCCCACCTTTCACCCCAAAATGCCTCTCACCTGGGTCCACTTCTCCCTGAATCTGCTGCTATCAGCCTTGTGATCAAAGCACTGATCACTATAGTAGACTGAATCCACTTAGGAAGCTCCCGCCCACGCCCCAAACACTTAGAAACGCTGGAGAAAATCAAACTGAAAAGGTGTTTTTGCTACAATGCCAAGCTTGAAAACAGGAAAGAGACATCTTCAGGTACCCGAAGCAAAAAGGAAATTCAAAACGCAAGTAGTGAGAGGGCGTCTAAGCCAAGGGAGCCCCGGGAATCTGGGGCCAGACATATGCTAGAGGCTAGAAGGGAATGCTGAGGGAGGGAGGGAGGAAGGGAGGGAGGAGAGACCCCAAATCTGAGCGTCATGGAATGCTGGAAGGATACCCGTAACATGAAGCCAGAAACCAAGAAGGTCTGTTCAGTTTACAAACCTGGACCAAATAAGCTCATGCCAGCAATTCAGGAGTGTGGTCTGGAAGCAGGATGCTGGGAAATCAGAACATTAAGGCTGCTTTGTGCGGAGGTGTGGGGTTCAAATGTGTACTGCCAGGGAAACACAGAAATTCAAGCCGAGATATTAACTTTAAAAGTGGTCCCAAGCTCAAGGTGTACCACAGCACGGTGGAAACTGAGCCCGTGAGGAAGGAGCAGGCAGTAATAGTGAGCTCATAAATTGCTCAAACATGTTTGTAAATCCACACTATTAAGCCATAAAAAAACACAACAACTGACCGAGCAGAAACTTTTAAATAGATATAATCAAAATCCTAGATAAATACAATATAGAAGATGAAGGGAAGGAGTTAAAGTGAAATGGAAGTGTTCAGAGCCTCTTGTTTCGTATCTAAGAGGGATATAAATACTAATTTTAGACATCATTAGAAAACCAAGAAATTAAGCATATCTGTCAAATTTGTAAGGTAAGTCACTACTACAAAATGTAAAACTTCCAAACCAGTGGAGGGAAAAAGAAAGTATACTTGATCAGTTCAACAGAAAACAGAAAAATCAGAGAGGAGAAAAGTAACAAAAAGCATGTTAAATAGAAAAAAATTTACAGGTGACAAATAGTTGGGCATGATGACGCACACCTGTGATCCTCATTACTCCGGAGGCTGAGACAGGAGGATCCCAAGTTCAAGACCAGCCTCAGCAACTTAGGGAGACTCTGACTCAAACTAAAAAAAAAGAGGGGTTCTAGGGAACCCCTAGGGATTAGTTCAATGGTAGAGCACCTCTGTTCAATTATACCAGTACCCTCATAAAAAAAGGGCAGAAATAAATCCAAGTAAATAACAAAAATATTACTATATCAACATCAAATGGGATAAACATGTCTACTAAACTCTGGCTAAATATTGCTTACAATAACCAACACATCTAAAACATAAGGATATAGGAACATCAGAAATAAAGAGATGCAGGGCTGGGGATGTCGCTCAGCCATAGAGCGCTCGCCTAGCATGTGTGAGGCCCTGGTTCGATCCTCAGCACCACATAAAAATAAATAAAATAAAAGTATTGTGTCCAAATACAGCTAAAAATAAATATTTAAAAAAAGAAATAAAGAAATGCAGAAAGATGTATTGGAAAAGTAACCAAAAGAAAGCAGCTATAGAAATTTTTAAAAAAGGCAAAAATCATTAGTGAGTAGGGGAAGCAGCCTATTTCATGATAAAATGAGTCAGTCTACTGAAAAGCTAAAATAACTATAACAGCACACAGTCAGACTCAACAAAAAATAAAGTTACCAGGGAAAATGACTTATCCACAATCACAGTAAGACATTAAACACACCTCTCTCAAAACTGGAAGATAAGGGGCTGGGGCTGTAGCTTAGTGGTACAGCACTGGCCGAGCATGTGTGAGGCTCTGGGTTCGATTCTCGGCACTGCATATAAATAAATAAACTAAAGGTCCATCATATATATATATATATATATATATATAAAATGGGCACACAGCTATAATCCCAGCGGCTCAGGAGGCTGAGGCAGGAGGATCTGAGTTCAAAGCCAACCTCAGCTACTTAACAAGGCCCTAAGCTACTTAGTGAAATCTTGTCTCTAAATAAAATCCAAAAAAAGGGATGGGGATGTGGCTCAGTGATAAGTGCCTCTGAGTTCAATTCCCAATACCAAAAAACAAAACAAACAAACAAAAACCAAGAAATGTACCAAGAAAATGAAAGATAAACATTTGAAAGATATAATTTATAAATTAGACCACATATGTGATATGCTGTATATGATATACATATAATATGTGTATATATGATAGAGGAAGCCTCAACACATTCTAAGGACTAAGTCCCAGACAGAACACATGCTGTGACCACACACAGCAAATTCAGAAACCAATCATCAAAAGGCAGGCCCTCCCTCCAAGAAATACACTTGGAAACTTAAAAAATAAACAAACAATAAAACCAGAAATTTTTTTCTAAATTCATAGGTTAAAAGGAAAAATATGATGAAAGTTACAAACTATTTAGAACTGAACAATGAAAAATACCAAATTCTAAAACTTATGAGATGCAGTTATAACAGTATAGCAAGAAAGGGAATTTATAGCCCCAAAAGAACATTAGAAAAATAAGAGATATTAGAAGTCAGTGTTTGAGTTCTAGAATTTTTTTAAAATAAAAGTCAAACATGTTAGAAGAAATAAAATCGTAACACCAAAGTGGTAAAAGAAAGGAAGTATTTATGATTGCTCACCAAAACCAAAAGCTAGTTATTTAAAAGGCTGATAAAATGTAATTTAAAAATACATTTCAATGTTAGAAGATATAAGGTTGATCAAGAAAGAGAGGTCAAGCATAAATACATGTCTTAGGAAGGAAAAGGAAGCTAATTTAAATATACCATGAACATTTATAAAATTATATTGCTATTAGACACAATATTTCATGCCAATTTGGAAAACTACCAATTTTTGTAAAATGGTCCATTGTTTAGAAAAATACAAGTCACCAAAATGGACTCAAAAAGAACAATAAAACCAGAATTGATCAATAACCACTAAAGAAACTGAAACCATAGTTCCAAAAGCTCTCTTATTCCCAAAAGGCATCAGGCCTAGATAGTTTTATAGGTAACCCTTCCCAAACCTTAGGGAATAGATCATGCCTGCTTTACACAAATTGTTCCAAAGAACGGAAACAAAGAAAGCAACCAAATTCATTTTAGGAGTCTAGCATAACCTTAATACCTGAGCTGAACAAAAATAAAACAAAACTTCAGGCCAATATCCTTGTGAACATAGGTATAAAAATCCTAAAATAATAACTACTCAAAAATATAGCAATACACATAAAAAATAATACAGCAAGGCTGTGATAAAAACTCCAAGAGCTGCATACATCCATTCTCATCTCAGTCTTTAGTCATAAGAACTGTAATTTTCAGCTGTGGACTTTGTACTTTGCAGACAGCTTCCCAGCTGAAAGACTATCCTCCACAGCCCCCCCACCAGCAGCCAGTTGCCACCACGTGATGTGGTTACAGCCTACAGCCGAGGTGATGTAGGTTAAAGTGCTGTGTGTAACTTTTTAAAAAGGATGATACCCTTCTTCCTCAGTTCCTCCTTCCCACTGCTCAGTACAGGCATGGCAGGAGGAGCTTGAATTTCAGCTCCTGGATATGAGGTAATACACAAAGGATGGAAAAGCAGCCGAAGAGGAGCCTGGGGTTCTGACACCGTACCTCTTTACATCCAGGTGGCTTTAGATGTAAGAGAAATACACTTCTTTGAGACACCAAGACCCTCTTACAGGCAAATTCAATCCAAACTGATAACAGGATCAAGCAGAGTTTATCCAGGAATGAAAGAATGGACCAACTGGGAAAATGTATTCATATAATGCACCACATTCCACATGGAAAGAGAAAATCTAGGATCATCTAAGTAGACTCTGAGAAAGCATTCAGTAAAATTCCACTTGCCTTTTCTATTTAAAAAAAAATGAAAATAAAAACTCTTAGTCAACTAGCAATAGAAAGAAATTCCCTAACCTGAAAAAAAAAACAGTACCTATCACAAAATGTAGCCGACATCTTGAGAAGCCTAGCTACTAAACTCAAGAATGGAATAAGCAAGCTACTACTCAGGAGTAAACAGGAAGTCTTATTCAATGCATTATTATAAGAAAAATAAATTTAAAATAAAGATCTAGAAGAAATATCCTCATTTGCAAAAAAAAAATCTATACATAAAACCCATCATGATTTTTCAGATAACCTGAGACCTGATAAGGGAGAGCAGCAAGGCTGCTAAATACAAAATCAGTAGGCAAAACTTAATAGTGTCCCCATATACTAGCAGTGCCCCGTTATAAAATAAACAGAAAAAAAAAGACCTAGATCATAATAGCTACCATAGTGCAAAACACCATCACCTTTCTACTAGCCTCAATTCCACCACTACTTTCCTCAAATTCATTCTCCATTCAGTAGCAAGTGATCTTTTGTAAACATAAATTAGAGCATGTCACACTCTTTCTTTAACCTTTTAATAGCTACTCATTACTTATAATTAGATTCCAATTCTTTATCATGCCCATGCTCGGCATGACCTGGCCCCTGGAACTCTCCAATGCACTCTCTCGCTACTCCCCCACTGCACTCCTTGCCAATCACAGGAACCTTCTATCAGTTCCTGATGCGTGTCAAACCTTTCTCGCCCCAGGGCCTTCGCATATGTGATTTCTTCTCCCTAGAATGCTTTTACCCCAATCATCACTGTAGTGTTCTCAAACATCAGTTCAAATGTCATCTGCTTAATCTAAATAAGGTTCCTTCTCTCTTATCTCTTCCTCTTTCATATTCCCACCATGATGTGCAATAATATCATTACATGGTATTACCACAATGTATCATCCTATTTTTATTCATGGATTATTTACTGATTGCCTCAGTTTCCCTCTAGATCATAACTTCTATAAGGACAAAAGTCATGTCTTTGGTGTTTCCCTGAGCATTTAAGGCAGTGCACCAAACGTGTCATATAACAAAGGCTTAATAAGTATTTGCTGAATGAATACATCATGAATGAATGGCAGAGTGTGCTCAGCTAGGATGCCTGCTACACTCCTCCCAGGATTCATGCCTGTTAGGAGGAATAGAGGGACTCCTCAGGGATCTATCTGGATGCATCCCAAGCAAGCAGTGAAGACACATGGGCTTGGTTTATGGTCCACAGCACTGGAGTCAGGGTGATGTGTAGAATTAGGAGCATAGAGCTATATCCATCCTCAAAAACTTAAATCATGGATTTGCAAATTGAGTTTGTCATAAATTGTTACTTCTTTGTAATCTTCCTGACCTATTAAGAGTTTGGAGGACATCGACTTTAGGAGTGATGGGGGTGACAGAAGCAGTCTTTTGCCACCCTTGAAGGAAGCATTTACTACATCAGGAGTGTATGGACCTTCAGGGAGCTAGAGCAGGAGTGAAGGAAAAGGGTGACTCCCACAGAAACCCTAAGAAGACTTGATCAGACACACACACACACACACACACACACACACACACAGGAACCCCAGGGGGTGCCAGGAATAGACGGCAGAACCACAAGGAAGGCCAGAAGGCCAACAACGGCACATGGGAACACAGCTGCAAGGGACAGTGCTGGGGCACTAGTTTGACACCTGCAGTGGGTATGGCCTGGACAACTTGGATTACCACAAAACTCTCAGTCAGCCCCAGAAAGGTTCCCAGACACCATACCCAGGGCCACCAGGCATCGTGCTCCAGAGGGCAGATGGGCACTGTGGCATGGCCATGTGGTTGTTAAAGAAAGTGTCTCCTCAGGGACACCCAACAACAGAGAGGACTTCTTTCAATATTCCCTCTGGAGCTTACAATGCTAATTCTTCAGGTGGAAATTAAGAAAGCAGTGTTTCTGAGGCCACCTAATGCCAGAAGAGTGGCTGCTGGTAATTCTACTGTCTTGGGTACACCACAGACTCAGGCATATAATAGGTACTCCAACTGGTTAAACCTTGTGCAACCAAGTGAGGAGGAGTGTTATATCTGCCAGGAGCCGAGAAAAGCAGACTTCCTGTTTATTTTTTTCTTTGGGGTTCACATACTGGCACACCTCAGGATGTAAGGAGGGATTGGCAGTCCTATTATCCCCTGTAAAGGACAATGACTGGAGGCCTGCTTGCCACCTATGGTATACCTCTCCTTCCCCCAACCGCTGTCTGTCTGCCTCTAGGCACCTGAGAGTGGCATGAGTACAAGGAGAACTCGCTTTAGGTTTGATGACTACCCTGGAGGTCTCTGTGGACAACCTCTGTCTGCTCTGACTTCTCCCCAATAAGAAGGTGGGGTCTCACTCCAGTAGGAGAGCAAGTGCAGGCAGAGTGAGCCAAGGAGGACATGACCAGCCCTTGCTCCTCTTCTCCCCAGTGACACCTGAGTGTACCCACCATGACCTACCTCTTGTCCTCTTCCACCTGTACACCGATGGAGTGAAACTCTCTTCGGCTCCTGTTCTCGGTGTCAGAGTCTGAGATAGTCTCCACCTGGTGGCAGGGTGGAGGAGTCAGCAGCGGGGCCTAGCCAGGGGACACACCCCTTCCCAGTGAGAATGGTCAGCACTGGCTGAGCCCCAAGCCAACTGGCAAATCTTCAACGGATAATCTCCCTGAGGAGACATCAAGGTGGCAACAACTGGGCCCCTCTCTGCACTCCCTATCAGGGATGATGGGACAAGGAAAGGGATGAGTTGAGCACGCTAGAGTTGCTGAAACAGCCCTGTTGATGACCAGGCACAGGGTCTACTTGCAGCTCAAGACAGGCCAAGAAGCTCTATGTATCCAGAAGGCCCCTCTGATCTTCTCAACCCCTCCCCAGCTGGCCGGACCTGAGCCTTGGATGGTGCCTCCTCCTTTCTTACCTGCACACCAATGGACGGCCGCCACTTCCGCTGTCGCGCCAGGCTCCGCAGCTCCTCCCTGCCAGGGATGGTTTTGATGATGAGTGTGGGGGGCTTGGGGCTGGCCCGGGGTGGCACCGGCGCCAACTCGAGGGTGCGTGCGCCCATGGCGGGGCCGTCCAGCCCGTCTGCGGAGCTGCAGCGCCGGGCTGGGCCCTCCGTGGCCGTGAAGCTCTCGTGGGCAGAGTCGGTGCTGCTCTGGGCGGTGATGGAGATGCGGGGCGGGGCCTGGCTTCCCGGCGGGATGGGGGGTGGGGCCTTTCTGAAGTTGAAGGCTGTGGAGGGTGGAGCAGGGAATGAGATACACATCCCGGCAAGAATCTAAGGCCCCTCACCAGGCACACCCATGTGCTCCCCCAGGACCCGGCCGCCACGCGCACGCCATGTGCTGCTACACACAGGGCCAAAGACTGTTCTCATCCCGCCCAGAGAGGAAAGTGATCTGTCCATAGCATGGCCATGGCACTGACTGGAACGGACGCCAGGGTGGTCTCCAACCAAGGCCCAGGCCAGGGACAGAGAAAGCATACTTACAGGAGCCGGGCCTCCCTGAGACAGAGGCGGGGGCAGCAAGGAGGGGTAGGCAGTCGTCGTCTTGAGAGCAGCCGGCCTGGATGGCCCGGAGGTAGCTGTGGCTCCGCATGCGGAAACAGCCGGGCAGGTCCAGGGCGTCCACGGCCTGGGACTCAAGCTCCCCAAACACAGACCCGCACACGGCCTCCAGCTGCTGGTTCAACTCGTCGCTGAGCTAGGGGCAGGGACCGGGAGGTCAGTTACCAAGGAGCTGGGAAGGGGTGCTCTGCCTTAGGTACATAGCTAGTCTTCATCCACTAGCCCTCTGTGACTCTTCTTCTCCAGCATTTGGGATAAAAGAAACTCTCAGTGTCCCCAAAGAAAGATGGGGACACCTGTACTCCCTAAGGCCTGCCTTGGGGCCCAGTTTTATTTAAATACCCCTACCTGTCCCCCACCTGTGCTTCTCCAGGTGTCTGGCTGTACCCCGGACTCTGACCACACTTTCTTCTCTACCTAGTTCTTCATCTTTCTCACACTTGAGCCTGACAGAGAGAATCTTGTCATCCATACTCCTGCTGGGTATCAGGGTGGGGACTGCAGGGAAAGACACTTTATTACTTATTACCTCACTATATTACAAAATTGATTAAAATCAACCTATAGATATATATGCCCAGGGGCAAGATGGAATGTAATTATTAGCCTACAGGTATCTCAAGGCTTTCCCCACTTTGTGCTCACGAACAAGGGTTCTAACTTGGTCCACTGGTTCCTGCCCTGCCCTCACCCTCCAAGGAAAGCTCAACCATTACTGGATGAAGTTTTTGTTTTTGATATTGGGGATTGAACCCAGGGGCACTTAACCACTGAATCACTTCCCCTTTTTATTTTGAGATAGGGTCTCACTAAGTTGCTCAGGGCCTCCCTAAGTCACCGAGGCTGGCTCTGAACTTGCAATCCTCCTGCCTCAGCATCCCAAGCCTATGGGTTGAAGTTCTTGTTTTTGTTTTTCACATCTTGTGGGGCAGAATTCATGATGTTAAAAAAATATAGAAGCAAGGAAGAAAAATACAATACAAAATTTTTGTTCATGGAACCATGCCACAAACCATAGACTGAGACTAAATATACTACAGAGTTTTCAGCATAAAGAAAAAAATAAAGGTAGGAAAAAGTAGTACCAGAGGTAAGCTCTGTGACAAAACACAGCTGACAGAGTCCTAAACATTGCTCCAAATGGGTACATACTCTTCCCGGAGCTTCCACTCAGCCAAAGCATGCATGAAATGTAGCCTGAGAGTTGCCTACATAGGCCATGAGATGAGGCTCACCTAGATTCAAGTGCTGTCTCTGTCTCTTCCTAGCAATGTGGCCTAGGAAAGCAAAAGTTTGGGGGCCTCAGATTGCTCATCTGTCAAATGGGAATGATAATGGTACCATATTTATAAGTCTATTGAAGGGACTCAAAATAAAAAAAAAATGGGAACTTGCAATTGGTTTTTGTTGTTGTTCTGAATTAGACAAGAAACTAAGAGGAGAGGCAAGCACCTGGTATGGATATGAATTAATTCATAAATATCAAAACAACTGATCTTGACACTCCATTTTCAATACACCTAGTATGGCAACTGGTGCATAGAAAATCACACCCAGAAAGCACAGGATAGGGGCATTCATGAGAACCATAACTGCTCCTGTCACTGAGCCCAAGATAAATCTCCCTGTGGATGACTGTGCAGAGGCCACTGGATGGAGTCTTACACAAGGTTCTCAATAATATCCCCTGGTGAATATAACAGCAAGTATCCTAAGCTGCATCTGTGACATCTCCCAGGAAAGATTCACAGCATCATATTTATGTGCAGTCGACAGAGATTCAAAGAATTGTCTTGACCCAAGTGTAAAATGCTGCTTAATATTTCCATAACTAGGCCTCCTAAGTATAGCATGATTTCACTAGGCCCTAGCTCAAATAGAGCTGGAATTTTCATCCCATTCTATCAATGGGAAAACTAAGACTCAGAGAGGACAGATAAATTGTCCACAGATAGCCAGTTGGTAAGTGGTAAAACTAAAATTAAATGCTACATTTGTCAGCTTCCCTGTAAGGCTGATTGAGTATCAGGATCTCCTAGGGAGCCTGTTAAATCTATGTTAACTCGGGCCCTCTAACTATATGCTTTTCTCTGCTTTGGCTGCTTAGAAGCTCAGAAAAAATCTGCTGAAGACACAGACTCAGTGGTTCTAATGTAGGCCCAGAACTGAAAAAGAGGACTGCCTGAATTCCTTTCTAAAGGAACTTCATTACAATGGAAAAGAAATCACAGGCTACAGAAAAAGCAATCCAAGATCCAGTAGAAGTTAAATTCTTCCATGTCCAACCAGCCTAAGCCACACCATGTGGCATCTGTGGCTGTCACCATGACTTCCTGTAATCTACTATTCAGTTATACTGTCTCTGGATGTTGGGAACCCCAATGGACAGCAGTTGCCAAGGTTATTTCCTGGAGCTCAGGAGCTCAACCAACTTCTGCCCTTTCTAGATTAGGCTCAAAGTACTCCCCAACTAAAACCTATCCAGCCCAGAGAGTCCCTCCTGGATCCCATGGGAGCTAATCTAACATTAGCCAAGAGCATTGTGGTCTCAAGTAGCCTGGTCATCAGGGATTCAAGGAATCTCATTCTGAACTTAACTTCAGTTTTCTTCTATGTGTAAAGCAGTAGGCATAATATCTGACACAGCAGATGCTCAATAAACATTAGCTATGACTATTAGTAGCAAGGGTTCTTAAAACACAGTGGCAATATCATTCAGAATGAGAGAGCTCTCTATTCCAAATAATATCTCTATGTATATTTAAAATAACACCCAGCTGTGTCCACAACCAACTCTATCCAAGGCAGACAGTGGCAGAGTGAGAAGCTCCCGGTGGTCATATACCTTCCAGCTCAACTGGCCAAGAGGAGATTCTGGGGAGTCTACAAGGGACGAAGACCAAGGGAAACCCAGTCTCTATCTATATAGACTCACAGAGGAATACTGCACCTGAGTTGATCTGCCCTATGTGATATTATGCTTATAAAATGGTCCCACTGCATGGTGAATACGCCCATTATTCCTGCATCAACTTCCATCCTCCTTCCTCCAACCCCCACTTGAAGGAGAGTCAAAAAGAATCCTCTGGGGAAATGAGATCCTGAGCCTTTCTACAAACCAGACTCAGAATCAGTGGCCATTTCCAAGCACATGGGATAATGAAAGGAAAATACTTTGTTTGAATCTAATTAAAAGTCGCCCATGCTAGAGTCAGTGGGTCTAGCTGGGGGCCAGGTGACATCCTGTACACTTTACGTAAGTTATTTCGTTTAGATAACCTTTGAAGCCTCTCGTTTCAAGCCACTCCAAAACACTGGATAAAACATAACAAATGTCATTTTATATGCATAGCTGAGCTCACAAGAAAGCAAGCTAAGTCCCCAGGGGACAAAAGCAAAGAGGAGACTGGAAAATCAGAATATGAACTATGTGAGCCAATGCTACAAACAGCCCAGTGGAGGCGGGCAGTGGGGGCAGGGGGTTCTGGTCTCAGTAACCAAAAGACTTAAGTTTTAACACCCACTTGGGCGGAGGAGTGAGGCTTTGGGCTCACACGAAGCCCAAATGAGAAGCTGAAATGAGAACCTTTAAAAGCTAGAAAAGGGGAAATCTTCGATGAAAATGTAGACAAAAAAAATTTTTTTTTTAAAAATCAATCCTTACCACAGGCTGATAGAAAAAAGCCAGTCTGTAGTTCAGGCACCAGAGGGAAGAAAGGAGACAAATCCCCTAAAAACCTGTACCCATAAACCCGTCCTCCCACAGATACAGGATTTTATCTCTTCATGGGCTTGCATGGCTCAGATTAAAAATTCACATAAAATGGCTCTGGACCAGGAATATTCTAACAGAAGCAACTGCAAAATGTATACCTGAGGGATCCATGCCTAACCCAGGCTGCTCAGGCCTCCACTGAAGATGAGCAAACAGTGTTTATGTAGCAGCCATCTCTGACATCACCCTAATGGTCTCCAACTCCTGGCATGCACTACTTCCTCTGGAGTGCGGACTAGACTTATTGGCCCACTTCTCATGAATAGAACATGGCAGATATCGGAGATGTCACTTCTGAGTCTAGGTTACAGACTGTGGTTTCTATTTTAGATTCACATGGAAGTAGGCTGCCATGTTGTGCAATGTCCCTAAAGTGAGTCCCACATGACAAGAATCTGATGTTTCTGGCCAATGGGTGGTGAGGATCTAAGCCTCCAAACAGGCACGTGAGTAAGCATGGAAGCAGGCCTCCCCCCAGGCAAGCCCTGAGATGACCACAGCCCTGCCCATCACCTTAATTGCAGCCCTGTGAGATGCCTGACCCAGGTAGCACCTAGTTAAGCTGCCCTCAGATGCCTGACCCACAGAAATAGGAGATAATAAGTTCCTGTGTTTCCAGACACTGCATTTTGGTATAAATTATTATGTAGGAATAGATAACTAATACAAACTGTGACATAAACTTCTATTAAGTCATTGAGAATCCAGTTTTTAACTATCTAGAAGATACATAAAACTTTTGCCATATAAAGCAATTTTGCCTTATGTATAGCAAAATTGTTTTTAAACTATGTTTGATTCTTTTTATAAAAAAGATAGGATCTTGCTGTGTTGTTCAGGTTGGCCTTGAATTTCTGGGCTAAGGTGATCCTCCTGCCTCAGTCTCCTGAGGAGCAAGGAGTACAGACATGTGTTATTGTGCCAAGCTTTGAACTACCTAACTTCAAAGCTAAAACTGAAAATAGAGAGAGAGAACAAAAGCTTGGGGGAAAGAGAAACTAAAGATTTGAAAAGGAATCAAATCAGATTTTGAGAAATAAAAATAAGTTAGTAAAATTAGAATACAACTGATGAGTTGATAGTAGATAAGATATGACTGAAGAAAAAGTCACCGAATTGGAAGATTCACCCAAGGAACACACCTAGGGAGCAGCATAGGGAGGCAAAGAGATGGAAAATATAGAGGTTAAAATAGATACATGGAAGAAACAATAGAAAGTCCCTCTTACAACAATAGGAGCTCCAGATGGACAGACTACATAGACTGTGAGAGAGACAATATTTAAAGAGATAAGACACTTGTTGGGAATTTTTGTGACTTGTGATTTCAGACATAAAAGAGTAAGGAAGACATTAAATCCTATCACCCAAGATGACTAGAAAGCTAGAAAAAAACTGTAAAAATAATCACTTTATCCCATTATAACCAATTGAAGGCACACAAAAAGGAACCTTCAGGGGCTGGGGTTGTGGCTCAGCAGTAGAGCGCTCACCTAGCATGTGTGAGGTCCTGGGTTAGATCCTCAACACCACATACAAATAAATAAAATAAACATATTTTTTTAAAAAGGAACCTTAAATAAATAAAATAAGCATATTTTTTTTTAAAAAAAGGAACCTTCATCATGAACATTTCTGTATTTTGGATAAGAACAGCATGACTCTGCAGTAGCCTTGCCTCAGGCGCTCCCATTTCCCAAGCCTCCAGCTCTCAGAGTTACAACAGTTCATCCAGTGTGTGAAACTAGCTGCTTTCTGCCATTACCAGGGGCTCCACTTCATTTGGAGCATTGTCAGTGACAGCTTCAAGAACAGGGAAGGCCAGAAACGCTCCTAGGCTGAGGTTTCAGCACTGCATGGGGCAAGAAATGGACTTGCAGATCAGCCAGAAAATTAACAAAAAAATTCCAGGAAATGAGATAGTCACAGTGAGTTTGATAACTTCTCCACATATTTTGGGCCAACTGGAGGTTGGGTGAATGCACAGCAGAGACCAGAGAGGCTCTGAACCACCTACACATCCCTGGCCAAAGGAACTAATATATATGTTCAGAGAAAAATACAAGACAGCCTGGGGAAGAGTAAAAGCCATGGCAACCTTGAAAACAACCTGAAGTTATCCCCCCTTAGGCCCTGCAGAGAACCAAGGGAGAGAAAGAAGCCTTCCTAGCTCAGGATATTTTAGCACAACTTCTGACCAATCTTTAACTAAACACTAAGATATGTAGGTACAAGGACAACCTCCAGAGGAAACAGGGCTTCAAAAAGAAAAACAAACAAACAAACTGAACAGAGACATCAGTGGCTACATGTTATAGGGCAGATTGATTTCACCAATTTTGTCCAGGGACACATTAACAAATAAACAAAGCAATAACAATTTTCAGGAGGAAAAAGTAAGAATTCAGAGTTGCCATTTACCCAAAATGTTCCGTATTCATCTAAAAATCATGAGACATGCAAATAATGAAGAAAATGCAAATTGTCCCCAAATGTTGTATTTATCACTCAAAACTAACAAAGTAATTATTATAAATATATTCAAGGGTTTGGGATGTAGCTCAGTGGCAGAATGCTTGCCTACCATGCGAGAGAACCTGGTTCAATCCCCAGTACTATTAATTAATTAATTAAAAGAATAAAAGAAAACCATTCTTTAAAAAAAAAGATCTTTTAGTTATTGATGGACACAATATCTTTATTTTGTTTATATGTGGTGCTAATGATCGAACCCAGTGCCTCACACATGAGGTGCAAGCTCTCCACCACTGAGCTACAACCTCAGCCCAAAAGCCATTCTTAAATATTTTTTTATGCTTAAAGATTTAAAGGCAAGCACAACCACAATGGTTTAATGAATACAAAGCACAACAAAGAAAGATAAATTATTTTTAAAAAGAGAAATAAATGGAAATTCTGGAGCTGAACAGTATAATAACTGAAATGAAAAATTCAGTAGAGGGGCTCTACATAAGAAATGACTGGTAAACCTGAAAATAGGTCAATATAAATTTCCCAATCTGAAGAATGGAAAGATAAAATATAACAGAATGAATGAAGTCTCAGAAATTTGTGGGACAACATCAAGCATACCAAAATAGATGTAATGGCAGCCTTAGAAAAAGGAAAAAAAAAGTAGAAAAGGAGAAAAAGGAAGATGAAGAAAAGGTGGAAGAAAGAGGGAAAAGACAGGGAGAGAAACAATATTTTAAGAAATAATGGCCTAAAATTTTCTAAATTTGATTTTTTAAAAATTTACCTATTGAGCTGGGGTTGTGACTCAGTGGTACAGTGCTTGCCTAGCATGTGTAAGGTACTGGGTTCAATTCTCAGCACCATATATACATAAAGGAATAAAATGAAAACACATCAACATCTAAAACCAATTCCTTTAAAAAAATTAACCTGCAGATTACAGAAGCTCAATGAACCTAAAGTAAGTTAAACCCTAAGAGACTCATATTGAAACAGACAGTCAAAATGTTGATATCTGAAGACAGAGAAAACTTAATAGCAGCAAGAGAAAAATAATTCATCACATACTAGGAAACACTGGCTTTTCATCAGAAACAATGAACACCAAAAGACAATGGAATGGCAGAAAAGACTGTCAACCAGGAATTCTATATCCAGCAAAACTACCCTTCAAATATGAATTTAAAATAAAGATATTTCCAGATATAGACTGAAGAATTTATTGCCAGCACACTCATCTTACAAGAAATATTAATGGAAGTCCTTCAGGCTAAAAGGAAATAACACCGAGTGGTAACTCAGATACACAAAAGAAATGAAAAACACAGAAATTATAACTATGTGAGTAAATATAAAAGGCTATGTAAAATATTTTCCTCACCCTCTTCTTTGAAAGACATAAGGTTACATAAAGCACTTACTATAATACCAATGTTGATTATAACAACTATTAAATTTATAATATATGCATAAGTAACAATAATACCACAAAGCAGGGATATAAAAAGGAGATATATTAGAGCAATGCTTCTATATTTTAACATCATTAATTATATTTGATAAGCTAAGATACACATTGTAATTCCTAGTGTAACCACTAATAAAATAATTCAAATAATATAGTGAAAAAATAACAAAGAAATTGAAATGGTACACTAAAAGATGCATTTAACACAAAAGAAGACAATAAAGAAAGTGCAGATAAACAAATTATGATATGAGACAACCCAATCATGTCAATAACTATATTATATATTAATGGATGGAAGACTCCCACTCAACAGGCAGAGATTAGCTAGACATGGTGGTACATGCCTGTAATCTCAGTAACTGGTGAGTCAGAAGGACGGCAAGTCCAAGATCAGCAACTTAGCAAGATCCTGTCTCAAAATTAAAAAAAAAAAATGTAAAGGACTGGGTATGTACTTCGTTGGTAAAGCACCCCTGAGTTCAATCCCCAATACCAAAACAAAAGAACAAGACCCAACTACATGTGGTCTATAATGGACATACCTTAGATTCAAAATAAACACGGGTGGAAAGTAAGAGAATGGAAAAAAAACATACCATACAAACAGTAACCAGAGAGAATTTTCCAAAATGGATGAAAGACATGAATCCTCAGATTTAGGAAGCACATGCTCAAACATATCACAATGAAACTGCAGAACACCAAAATCAAATCGAGATCTCAACAGCAACCGGGCAGAAATGAAAATTACCTACAAAGGCAATTATACTAATAGCAGACTTCTTAACAGCAACAATAGAAGATAGATGACAAATAGCTTTGAAACATTGAGAAAAAATAATTATTGACTTAAAATTCCCCTAGTAAGCTAAACTATATCAAATAATGAGGATAAGGAACTGGAGATATAGCTTAGTTGTAGAGAACTTGCCTAGCGTATGTGAGGCCCTGGATTTGAACCCTGGCATCAAAAAGA
The DNA here is from genome assembly GCF_045843805.1 of Urocitellus parryii. Classification (NCBI taxonomy): domain Eukaryota; kingdom Metazoa; phylum Chordata; class Mammalia; order Rodentia; family Sciuridae; genus Urocitellus; species Urocitellus parryii. Next base: position 21,967,685 of record NC_135541.1, read on the forward strand.
TAAAAATAAAAACCGAGGATAACATGTATTTTTGTTGAAGCTTGCTGTATAGTGAACAGACATTCACTGAAAAACTTACTAAAGAATATACTTTAGGGGCTGGGGTTGTGGCTCAGTGGTAGAACACTTGCCTAGATGTGTGGTTTGATTCTCAGCACCACACAAAAATAAATGAATAAAATAAAGGTCCATCAACATCTAAAAAAATATTTTTTTAAAAAAAGAATATACTTTAGGAGAAAGGAATGGATATAAGTTGCAATGGTGGGCTGGGGTCATAGCTAGCTCAGTTGCAGAGTGCTTGCCTAGCATGAGTGAGGCTGGGGTTTGATCCTCAGTACCACATAAAAATAAATAAATAAAATAAAGGTTAAAAATGCACATAATATTTTTCTTTAAAAAGATGTAATGGTAAATGGTAAAGAAGAAAAAAGGTAAAGTTGTGAGCACACATAATCAAGTACTGAGCATAAAAAGTAGCAACAATAATAAAGACTAATTTGAGAGATAAAAAGGTAGAACTGAAATGCTGGGCAACAAGTACATACAAAGAAGGAAAGTGATCATCAAAAAGTCATTTCAGGACTTTGGTTGTAGCTCAGTGGTAGATCTAGCACTTGCCTATTTTTATTTTTAAAAAATAAAAGTAGTGTGTCCATCTACAACTTAAAAAAAAGAAAACTTGTTTGTTTGTTTGTTTTTAAAGTCATTTAAGGGCTGGGGTTACGGCTCAGTGGTATAGTGCTTGCCTATAGTGTGAGGCACTGGGTTCAATTCTCATCACCACATACAAATAAATAAAACAAAGGTCCGTCAACAACCAGAAAAATATTTAAAGAGAGACATTTTTTATCCCTTTGACAAAAAAGTCATTAAACTATTTGAGGGATGGGCATGCTAATATTTTAATTATTCCACCTTTTGTTTATATATTATTTCATCACTTTGTACTCCATAATTACATACAATTTATCAATCTACAATAAAATTAAATTTTTTAAATGCTGAAATAAAAAGAAAGACCTGAATAAACGAAAAACAGCCCATGTCCAAGAATAATAATACTTAATATTGTTAAGAACACAATACCCCAAAAATTGATCTGGGCATTCAATGCTGTTTCTTCAAATTCCCAACTATACCTGAAGCCTTTCAACAAGCCTAAGGGAGACACAAAATAATCCTTATGAAGAATTACAAAATCCTATTATTAAATTTACCATAATCAATTCTTACTACAAAGTTATAGTAATCGAACAGGTGGCTATAGCCATGGAATAAATTTGAAGTTTCATTAATTAAACACATACACTTATAAGTACATTGATTTTGACAAAGGAGCCAAGGGGGAAGAAAAATCTTTTCAAAAAATGATGCTGAGAAAATTGGATATCAAAATGCAAAAGGATAAAGTTGGACCCCTAACTCAAATCATACACACAGTACTCCCCCCAAAAAAAAAACTCAAAATAGATCACATACCTAAATTAAGTATAAGAAATATTAATTTTCATGATCTTGGATTAGGCAAAGATTTCTTAAATTTTATATCAAAAGTACAACCATGAAGAGAAAATTAGATGAACAGTACCTGATCAAATTCAGTGTGTTTTATTCTTCAAACAACAACATGAAAATACAAGTCCCTAAATAGGAGAAACCACCCCCACCACAACTTAACATTGTATTTTTAGCACCCAGAACTCTGAGATAATAATTTTTTGTGTGTATGGCACTGGCAATTGAACCCATGGCCTCATGAATGTTGGGAAAGAACTGTATCACTGAAAATAAATTCATATTGCTTAAAAAAAAGAAGAATGGAAGAGGTCATCAAAATTAAGTGTCCTAAGGTCTTTGCATTGTTCAGAGGGAAGGTAGGAAAAAACCCATCAGGTTTGAACTGCTAAGTCAAGTATGCACATTAAAATTATAAAGGTAACCATGAAGAATAAAATAGAATACATAACTGCCAAACCAGCATGGGATTTGGCAGAAGAAGAATCAATCCAAAAGAGGCAATCAATCCAAAAGAGGCAGCAAAGGAGTAGAAATGTATCACCCAGGAGGCAGGATAAACAGAAGGCACGATATAAGATGACAGAAATAAATCCAAGTGTATCAGCAATCACAATAAATATAAACGTACTAAACTCTCAAACAATTATCAAATGGTTATAAAATCAAATCTAACCACAGACTATTTACAACAGACATACCTGAAACATTAGCAGACAAAAATAAAATCTTTAAAGTCAAAGATGGAAAAAGATGTTCTGGGCAAATACTGAACAAAAAAAAAAATAGGCTTAAGAGAAAAGGCATTATTAGAGATAATAGGGTGGCGTCTCTGGTGCTTTAAATCTCTTTCCTCTTCTGTAAAGCAGAGATTCTAAGCCATTCCTCCAGGAGAAATATATCAAGTATATGTGATGTTAGATAATGTAAAGTGGGAGGAGGAGAAAAGAAGAGGAGCAGAAGGAGGAGGAAAGGGAATCGGAAATGTTGCGGGGGGGGGGGGCAGGGGGTGGTTAAATTAAAATTTTAGAACATATGGGAAAAGATCTGAAAGAAGTGAGGAAGTGATCCAGGGCAGTGTCTGGGAAGGAGACACCCAGGCAGAGGGAGCCCCAGATGCAAAGGCCCTAAGTCTGGAGCACAGTGAGGTGTCCAGGAACAGCAGGGGGTCTAGTGCAGCTGCAGTGGAAGAGGGACCCTTGTTTGGAGAGGAACTTGGAGGCAGCACTGGACAAATCATGCAGGGCCTTATAACTCGTGGTAAAGTCCTTGATGGTTACTCTGAGCAAGGGTGAGGGTTTTGAGCAGATTTGCAAATGAATGCAGGAATCTGTTTAAATGACCACCCTGTCTACACTGATGAGAATGAAGTGAAGCTAGGGCAGGTTCCAGGAGGCCAACTAGAAGGCATTGTAAGAGCCCAGGCAAAAGGACATGGTAACTTTCAGCAGAAGTGGTAAAGGGTGGCTGGATCCGGGATACATTTTGACATTTTGAAGGTGGGACCCAGAGGCTTTGCTGAGGGATTAGATAGGGGATATGAGAGGAAAAAAAACAGATTGACTTCATGGGATGGGGGTATTGCACGGCTGCAGAGGACATGCTTAGCATGTCTGGGGGCCTGGGTTCCATCTCAGCACACATACACACACACACACACACACAAAAAAAAAAAAAAAAGTAAGGAAAGCACTGACTTTGAACTTTCAGACCCAAGTTCCTGAAAGAACAAAGTTGATGCTATCTGAAAAGGAGAAGATGGTGGATGGAGCACCAATCCATGGAGGAGGGAAAGGGGGTGTCGGCAGTTTACTTTTGGGCATTTCCAGTTTGAGATCTCTACTGGACATCCCAGTGAGATTTCAATACACGGCTTGATAAATGTGCCTGGTGTTCCTGGGAAGATTGGGGCTGGGGTTGTGTATCCAGAGGAGTCATCAGGCTCTCAGTAATATTCAAAGCCATGAGCCTAGATGAGATCACCCAAGGAGTGGGTGTAGAAGCAGTCCAGGAGCCCTGGAAAACTCCAATGTTGAAATCCTACAGTCTTAGAGGCATCCAGCACACAGGTGAGATTAAGCAGCCAGGGGGAGAATCTTGAGGGTCTGGTGTGTCCAAAGTCAAGGAGGAAAAAAAAAAATGTTTCAAGAAAGAGAGTTAGGAACTGGGTAAGATGTTACTGATGGGTCGAGTAACACCAGAACTGAGCATTAACTAGTGGGTTTAGCAACATAGGTTGGTGTGATGTGAAAAGACAGCTGTGCCAATAAGATTCCCTGATTCAGGAAATGTAACAAAGGAACACTGAGAGACCGCTGTGGGGAACAATGGGAGTCAGTGTGGACGGTCTTCTGCATCACTTTTTGCCTTGCTTTTTCCCCCAGCAAACAGCAAAAATAGCTAACCTTTATTGAGTGCTGGCCATGTGCCAAGAACACTATTATGATGCCTATTTTTAAATAGGGAAAGTGGGGCTCAAACAAAGTCAAGTTACTAGCCCCAGGTCACTCAGCTGGTAAGTAGCTGAGCTGGAATTCAAGACCATCTCCAGATTTAATGACTAGACTGCAGCTGTCTCTGCTTAATTAAAGAGAAAGCCTACACTTAGGGATGAAACTCACACGTACAAAATACCAATTTTGGGACTGGTACCTTGTGTTTGAATACAGTTTTCCGCTGAACTCTCACAAATCTCTTGAGAGATAACTACCACTACTGTTGTCATTTTAAAGATGAGAAAAGAGAGGCATGAGAAGTAAGATATCTCACTGGGGGTCCCAAGGGATGGAGGTGGTAGGGGCAGAACTCAGGCCCAGATCGCCTGGGAGGCTGCAGCTTGGCCCATGTCCTATCTGTACAAATCAATCCCCCTCTTTGCATGGGGGTGGGCTGGAAGCAGTCAGGCCTGAAGAGGGCCAGAGACCCTCAGAGAAGGAGTGTTGTCCTTCCTTACAAACTCATAACCTTGAGAATTCTTGGCAAGTTCCGCAGATGCGACTGAGACCCCCCAGTCTGAGTAGCTCCGGGAGACTTAAGGCGGGTTTCCCAGTTTCACCAGAACCAGGTCTGAGCTCTCCCCTTGGCCAGACCTCTGGTTTCAAGGCCTAGGATGAATATGGCCCGGAACACCCCTCTCCTCCCTTCCCTCCAGGTGCACTGGCCTCTCCCTACCTGTCCAGTGGTGAGGGAACGGCTGTAGCCAGGGATGGAGCTCCGGGGGTGAATCCGGGGTGGGACACAGCAGCTGGAAAAAGTCAAAATGTCAATGTCAGAACGGGGGTCTGCTAAGGGAAACGAAGGCAATGGGACTTCTGACCAGGTTCTGTTCCTCAGAAACCTCCAGAGATCCCCTAGGAGACACTGGGTAAAGAGACACCCCACTCCCCCCCTCCCCCCCCCAAAAAAAGGCACTCAGACAGGAACTATGATCAAATCCTTCCCCTTCATATGGGACAGAGAAAGATACCCCACTTGAACCCTTTGCAGGGCTGCCCAACAGGAACCCACTCTACACACTACTGCAGAAACCCAGCATCCGCTTCCTGACACCCACTGCCAGCCCTCCCTGTCCTTACTTGATCCGGGCCTGGTCCACGCTGGAGGAGCGTCGGGTGGCGAAGCGCCGGGCAACTGCTTTGGGAGACGTCTTGGGGCTGCCGTCGGAGTCGCCGCTCTCCTCATCCCCCATGGCTTTGATGTAGCTGCCGCTCCGCATCCTACGGCAGGGGATCTCCCCATCCTTGCCACCGGTGGGGTAACCCCCCCAGTCATCTTGCGGCACCTGCAGGGACAAGGGCCTCTGTCTCTCAGACATGTCCCTTGTCAATTTAGGGGCCAGGATCCTCTACCTCTACTGCCAGTGGGGGGCTCCCTGGTTGGGGCAGACCATGTTCACGAGCAGTCAGAGGAGGAACAAGAAGGGAGGTCTCAGATCGGCAGCCCCTCCCTTGAGGGAGAGACTACTTCATCCTCCCGGGACCTCTTGCCACTTAACTGAGGGCCACTTAGAGAGTCTGGGGTGTAACCTGCCAGGTGCTGACAGGCTGACTGAAGATCAGAAGCCCAAGTGACCTTTGTCAATCCCGCTCCCGGCAGTGAAGTATCCACTGACCTCAGGCACCTTCTATCCTTCCTCTTCCATCCTCTGAACCAGCTCGCCTGCTGCATCCTCTGATTCTGCTCGACCCCGTGAGGAGCCAAAGAGGATGTTATGCAGAGGACACATCAGATTTGTGTTCAGAGGGAGCCCTCCACAGCCCAGACGGAGGCTGCAGGGTGGAGGACCAGGAGCAGGGCAGGGGCTCAAGTGGCAGGTGGGAGACCAATTAGGAGGCTGAGGCTGTTATCCAGGCAAGAGATGATGAGGCCTAAATTAAGACAGTGACAATGAGGGGGAAGAGGAGATGCAGATGAGAGGTGTTAAGGAGCATCAGTGAGCCTGATTAGCCGTGGGGGGAAAAGGAGGCAGGGAGGAGTTAAGAATGACTGCCAGGCTGATGGCTGAGGACCTGGGGGGCGGGGTGCAGTTGCTCACTGAGCCACAGAACCCCGGAGCCATAGGCTTGGGGAGAGGTGATAGGTTTGGGGTTGAGCACCTTGAGTTTGGCCCAGAACTGTTAAGGAGGTGGTTGGATGTTTGGTCTGGGGTTCAGCAGGGAGACTGGAGCTAGAGGTAGATCTGTGGGAGTCATGGTGGCAGCTGGATCCATAGGAGAGAAGGAGACAACCCAGGGGATACAGGAAGAGAGAGCTAAGAGCAATCCACTGACATTTAAAAGGGGGCTGTGAAGAACAGAAGAGGAGCCTGTGGAGTCACCTGAGAAGGAGTGGGCAGGAGGGTGGGAGGGAAGTCAGGAGAATGCCATGTCATAAAAACAGGAGACATCTCGAGAATAAAAGAAGTTGATTATGTCAAATGCCACAGTGCGTTCAGAGGTTAGTAACTCAGGCTTTGGAGTTGGAAGATCCATAAGCAAATTCTGGCCCCCTGCTTGCTAGCTAGGTGAACTTGAGCAAAACCGATTAATCTCTAAGCATCAACCTGGCTTTCTTGTCGGGGAACTGCTAATGGAATTATGCCTACATCAAAGGGTTGTTGGGAAAGTTAAATAAACCTATACCGAGTGTCCTGGACACAGAGAGTGATCAATAAATGTTAACTACTATTATAGGTATGGAAGGTACCCTTTGAAGGTAGCTCTCAGAAACCAGGTCCCTTCAGCAGTCAGGGGTTGTGAGGGGCAGAAGGAAAAGGAAACGAAGAGAGGAGACCCTAAGAACTCAGGTAGAAAGGGAAGCAAGAAGCACAAGGGGCAGTGAAATTGAGGAAAGATGTTTTTAGGGTGAAAGTGTCTTTGAGCATGTTTTCAGGATGAAAAGACAGTAAAGATTTTCTTTTAGAAAGGGGACAGTTGAGGGATGGAGGAGGATGGGCTCAAGCCCTTCTAAAGGGATCAGCCTGAGCTAGGTGGTCCTGGCTTTTCCTCTGAGGGAGTCCACGAGGATCACCTACACTGCAAAGAATGTCATCTAAGTGAAGGCCAGGGGAGACGACGAGGGGAGCCAACGGGACTTAAAACACTTGTTGTAAAGAAGAGGCTGCACAGGGCAAAGACAGGGCTCCAAGAGGGGACAAGGCTCAGGAGAGTCTAGGGCTCCAGGGAGGGATAAGGACAGGGATCAGTATGAGAACTGGGGACCAGGGATGGAATGAGAGCCCAAGAAGGAACCCTCAAGAAAGAGCAGGACTCAGCAAGGGGTCAGGGCTGGGAAACGGGAATATAGAAAGGAGATGAGGCTCCTTAAAGGAACAAGGCTCAGAATGGAAAGAGAGGACCCAGAAAAGGGTTGAGGAAGGGCTGGTGTCTAGGGAGAGAAATAGGACTTGAACAAAAGGTCCAGGAGTCTGAAGAAGATACCCAGCCTGATGGAGCCAGCCCCCCTGCTTGTGCACTGGGGAGTGCCAGGCTGTCTGGGAGGCTCCTGCAGCTCCTTGGTTCTCACCTAAAGGAGCTCGGACTTCCCACTCCATGGCACCCTGGAATCCCAGACCCTGAGGACCATTCCCTTTCCCCATGCTGTACAGAAGGGAGCAGCAGATAAGTCAGCAGGTGGGCCAGCCAGGGCAGGCTCGGCCACACTGCAGGGCTCCCACTCCGTAGCCACTGCAGAGTTCCTCGCTCCTCTGCAGGACACTGTGAGGTGCATGTTAAAAAGGAAGCCCCCAGGGAGGTCAGGGCAGCCCTGGAGAAGCAGCGAGGAGCAGCAAAATGGTGGCAGGCCTCCAGGGATGGCAAGGGCTCAGTTATGGGGGAGGAATAGTGGCTGTTCCCTCCCTGCATCCTTCAAAGTTCAGCTTAGAGCACCTTCCTACCCAGGAGGGGGCAATCCAAGGCCAACCCACAAGTCCCGAATCCCAGAAGTCCCTTTCTACTTCCACAATGGCCCTATTTTCTCCTCTGGGCTTTCAAGAGTTCCCCCAGGAGAATCGTAATGTGTGAACAACTTACCAGCAAGGCTGAAAACACCCAAAAGACACATGCAGGCTCACTTCTCCACACCTCTGAACAGCCTGTAGTCTCTTCCTGGAACACTTTTAATCTGCACTCAAATAACTCCAACTCCTCTGCTGACACTCCATTTAGGGGACATTCCTCCTAGAAGCTGTTTCAAGCCACCCCTGGCCACCATCACCAGGCAGGTGAGGGGACTCCTATGTCCCCAAGGTGCCCAGGACTCTCTTCTGTCACAGCCAATCATACTCTATTCCAGCTGCTTCCTTGTCTACTCCTCCTAAACTGTGAGTTCTCACAAGCAGCGTCTATGTCTTCAACTCTGTACCCATCTGAGCACAAAGTAAATGCTCATGGAATGAATGAATGTGGATTGATCATCTATGAGGAATGTGGGTTTAGGAGATAACCCTAAGTCTGCTGGACCTCCAGAACTTTTATTGACTTTTCCTTCTAAAAGTACAGGAGAGCTCAAGAAAACAGACTGGGCTGGCAGAGGGTGCGATGAAGGGTCCATCAGAAGAGGTCAAAACTCTTAGCCTCACCAGAAGAGGCCTCAGAGATAGTAAAACAGGATGGGGAGAGCATGCTAATTATTGTCAGAACCTCCACTCCCAACACCACCTGGAATTAAATCAGGGCTCAGACTTCAGCATGTCCTCAGCCTAGGAAAACTCACAAGACAGTGACCCAAGGCTCTTCCATACCCCGCCACCCTGCCCCCACCGGCTTTCCCACCACAGGTACCCAAGAATGACAAACCTCAGCAGAACATATACTGGAAACTGGCCTTCATATTCAAACATCTGGACCACTCTGATTTGAGCAGTAAAGTTCAGGAGAAGGCTTTGGGCCAGGAGAATTGTTTTCCAACTGCCAACCTCCAAGCTAAAGGGCAGCTAGGGTCAGAGAGCTTCACGCTATGCACTGCCTTTTCTCAACCTCATTCTGCCTCCAATCTCATAAGATAGAAGTCAGCACACCTTGTCCAAAACAGTAGGTCAGTGAGAAGTCTTCCTGGCATTGATGTGCATCATCAGAAGAAGGGCCCCTGCACTGCACAAACTGGGAAACTAAAGCCCCAACAGGGACTCAGGGTGACACAGTGAGGCAAGTGGCACCTCTCTGCATTCGTGCCCTCCATCAGAGGGTCAGCTGGTTCCCATCCAACCCTTTCCCTGTTTCCTGGCTGACAAGACTGGTGAGGGCTGAGGACCCTGTTCCCCACCCCCACAAAGCCTCACCTGCAGATAGTGATAAGTCCTGGCTTTGGCCTTGGCCTCCGGACCCAGAAGCCCCTTGCCCGGCCCGGCCCCGGGGTATCCGTCCCGGCCCTGGCTGACCATCATGGTATGCCAGGCACTTCGCTTGACTGATTGTCCATCCAGTGACATGGACATGCCAGTGCAGGCAAGGCAGCGGCCTTCCGACCCGCCTGAGCGTCCCTTGAAGCTCAAGTCCCGGTAGGACCCATCTGGAGCCTCCAGGCAGAAGGGACCACCAGGCTCCCCAGGGGGTCGCCCACCCCCCAGGAAGCCACTATCACTGTCCAAGTTATCATCGGAGCTCCACCAGCCGGCGGCCTTGGTCTGGTGCCTCCCATCCCCCTTGCGGTCCTTGCTCTTGCTCCTCTTGCCATGCCGGGACTGATGGTGGTGGTGATGGTGGTGGTGATGGTGGTGGTGGGAGGTGTGGGGGCCTCCAGAGCCTGGGCCAGGGTAGCTGTCTCCCCCAGAACCACCTCTTCCCTCGGCCTTAGGCCCATTATAGTCCCGCTTTCCAGGTGCCTCCAGAGAGTGGGACTTGGCAAAGAGCTTCTGCACAGAGTGAACCAGGTGCCGGATGCGGCTGGGACTCTCGCTTCGGGCCTCTGGGGCGGCGCCAGAACCTGGCCCTGGCCCAGGCCCAGCCCCTGCTGGACCTCGCTGGTATGGTAGCGTGTGGAAGCCATCTTGCTGAACGGGCAACTGCTTTTCAAACTGATCCAGGAGTGTGGGAGGCAGGCGCGGGGCACCCTTGCCCTGAGGGTGGCCCACACAGTCTTCACAGGTGTCGAAGGGGCCCTGGCCGGGGTACATCCTGGGGAAGGTGCTGCTCCCCCCCCCTGCCCCAGCCCCCCCTGGCCCTCCCTCAGGGCCTACTGATGGCCCCTCACTCAGGCTCAGGGGACCTTCTGGAGAAAGGTGTCCCAGGCCAGCTCTTGGGGCACAGAAGCGGGGCTCGGTGGAGAAGGCCTCCCTGGAGCCCAGCAGGTATGGGGCCCTGGCAGCTGGGCCCACGTCCATATGCTGCTGGTCAGCAAAGCGGGCTGGGCGGGGATGGCTGCCTCGGTCGCCATGGTAACCCCTCATGGCCTCAGCAAAGGCTCTTCATAGTGTTGGGGGCCAGGCCCCAGGAACCTCCTGGGAAAATAGGGAGAAATGGGTTTCAAACCGAACAAGCTACTTCACCTAAAACCATTTTTCATTAGGCAGTCTTGTATTCCTTTAGGTATCAATTTATTGTGATTAATTGTACTACTTTTCCACAAATGGGCTGAAAAGTCCTTAAAATAGTCACAACAGACAAAGACACAAGGACACAAAATAATCCCATCATTCATCAAATGCTGCAAATTTGATATATAGTTATTCACAAGAGGAAATCCTCTCAGCCAAATGGGTTTTTAAATATCCTTAGGTTATCAAAAACAAAAGGAAATCCACAGCAAACACACCAAATAGTCAAGGAAACCAGTCATTAGGTGAACTAACTTTTAACATGCTGGGTTTAGGCAAACAGATCCAGAGCTCTACACCTGTCCCAACCCTACTCCACAGCCTACCACCATAGGTGCCAGGCCTCAGGGTCACAGCTCCCAGCCATGTGACCAGACAACACTGGACTCAAATCTACATATCTAGCACCATTTCACAGAAAAATCCCTCCCCTTCCTTCCACACCCAGTTCCTTCCATCTGGCTGCAGGCTCATTCCCCCACCCCCATCACTGAGACAGGAAGGAAAACCTGAGATGACTCCTCCTGTTTCCTCCACTGGGGCTGCCAGCTTATGCAGAAGCTGTGGCTGCTCCCACCCTCTATGAGCATGAAAGGCCTCTTCGGGGAAATATTCTGGGCTCCAAATATTCTCTAGTGAAATTTCCCCTTTTGTCATGTACCCCCTCCCACAGCTTCTTTCCCCTGGGGTGGGGGTGGGGGAATCAAGGAGGGAGGAAAAGCCATAGAGCAGGGATGCTGGCTATACAGGTAGTATCTGAATCCTAAACTGGGATTGGAACCCAGGAGTTCCTCCTCCCAGGAACAGTGGGCTGGCAAGGCAGAGGGGTGATGAAGAAGAAGGTCTGGAACCTGTGTCCCTGGCCCCCATCCCAGGCTGCCAAGGCTACAGACAGAGAGGTCAACTCTCAGCAAGAGCTGCCTCCAATCAGAACTCCAGGAGCTGCCAGGACAGGAGCTATGGCAGGAGGGGGTGACAGCAGGAAGGACAGGGACGAAGGAGCTGGCAGACCGAGCTCTCCCTCATCCCAGACCATGTCCTGGGCCATCTGCTGACTAGGAGGGGATGACAATCCAGAAGACTCCAGACAGCAGCACCTCTGAGACTCCATCTCCCTTCCTCCCACCACCACCTCCCCACACCCACCCTGTTTCAGGCTTCTTCCAAACCCTGCTCCCAGTTAATCTCATACTACTTCCTAAACACTTCCTATGTACCAGGTACTGTGCATACCTAACACCCTAACCCCACTGACAGCCTATCATGCAGATATTACCCACACTTACCATGAGAAACTGGAGCTCAAAATAGTAAGGCTACACAAACTCCAATTATTCAGATTTGAGAACCTGAATCTAATCCCATCTCCCAGAATTTCCTACCACTCACCATCCGGGGTATCCCATCCTTGATGCCAGGATCCCCACCACCAGGCAGAATCCTAACTTCAGAAGGCTCAGGACCACTGGATCCTAACAGGAAAGAAAGAAGTGGTCAGCAAAAGGGAAAAGAGATTCTTCTGAAGTCCTCTGGTCTCTGGCCCTGACAGTTTCCCTTCCCAACCCCCAAAACCAAGACTGATTGGATCCCCCATGATGCAGAGCCTTCAGACCCCCAGGGAAATGAGGTTGGCTTCATTATGCAAATGCATGCAAATGAGCTCACAGGTTGGACTACCTCCAACTGCAGGTGTCTGTGTGATCTGTCCATGGTGCTGAGCCACAGCATTTTCATTGCCCTTAAATATGGCTGCCTTCCACAAACATTTTGAGCAGCTACCATGAGTAAAACTCTGAATGAGACTTGTATAGAGGTAATTTAAATGTGATCCCTGTCCTCAAGAGGTCTATAGTTTAACAGGGAACAACCTTTCGCATGACAGAGTTATTTCAGGTCCCTACATTTTTACATGAGCTGTTCCCTCCTCCTAGAATTTCCTTTCACCTGCCCCAAACCTCCCAACCCCAGCTAACACTTACATTAAGCCCCACCTTCCCTTGAAGACTTTCTGTACTCTCATTCTGGGTTATGCCTCTCTACTGGGCTTTTTTTTTCATGTGGCCCCATGAAACAACTATCACACTGCACTGAAATTGTTGCCATTTCTTTCTCCTCCCCTCCAGTATAGTCTTCTGCGGGGTAGGAACCAAGTCCTATTCATCTCTGGATCTCTAGAATCTAATCTAGGGCTTTGCTCAGACCTAATCTTTAATAAACATATACTAAGTACATGAGTAAATGGCTGTGCTGGAGAGAGGTGCCAAAATATTAGGCTCGTTCAGATGAGAGCAAGACCATTCAGTAGAGAGAAATCAAGGAAGACTTCTCAGAGAAGAGGGTACTGAATTAGAGTACAAGATGGCTGTGTATTTCACAAAGGTGGAGGGGATATAACTCCCAATGGAGGAAAGGCAAGCACAAGCCAGAAGAGTTGTACAAATAAAGAGAAAGTTCCAGTAGAAAGACAGGATTTGGAGAACAGTGGGAAGGAGAGAGAGGGAGTCAGAAAGGAAGACGACTCTGAAGTTTGCAGCCGCCGTGACTGGAAGACTAATGATGCCATTATTAGACACAGGGATGTCAGGAAGAAGAGCTAGCTTTGCAAGCATGATTAATAGTAGTGAAGAGACGCAGTCAGACATCAGGAAGAACTTCCTGACCCTGAGGGATGTGAGACAATGAAGAAGATTGTGGAGTCTCCTGGGAATCTTCCATAGAGGAGAGTGTGAGATCTGCCTAGCTCCAAGCTCACCCTGGGAACTGAACTGAAGTGGCTACTGGTTATCTTGCCTAGAGAGAGACTGGGGTGACCTCACAGATATCAGCCGCCTGGATCTATGACAATTCTTCTCTTTTACTGCCCTTTTCTGGAGTAACAGAGGGCACTTCAGACCAAGATGGCTGCCTCTAAGGCACTTGGAAAAGCACTCGCAAACATTTCCACACCTTGGATAGAAGCTTTGACAGCCTGGTCCTTTGTCCATGGCTCACTCCTCTTCCTGGCCCAGGCAGGACCCATGTCTGAGATGCAGAGCACCAAAGGCCACTTTGGCAGAGCTGCACACAATCCCATTTGGTTGGTTTGCAGTCCTATTAAGCTGGAATCTCACACTGAACTTCCCAATGGTAGATGTTCTCAGTTGCTCTCTGTATCCAGCTTCACATAGGTAAGCTGTGATCAAGAGCTTTACAAACTTCAGTCTCTTTAAAATTGATCCATATTCTCCTGGCTGTATTCCCAGAGGAGATAAGTCCTCACAGTTGCTCCTCTCCATACAGACCCTTCTGGCTCCCTGACCCATGTCCTACAGGGCAGCACTGTCTAGTGGAAAGAGCACAGTCTCAAGACCAGTAGGTATACAACCCAGACAAGCGACCCAACTTCTCTATAGAGATCCCTGCTCACTTCAGTGCATATCGAATGACACAATGCATACAAAACCACTTTATAAACTCTAAAATATCGTGCAATGTAATCTCTCATGTGAGGCATTTATTTTGGAATTCTGAATTCCTCAGTGTTCAAATAGTAAAGGGTATTTTAAAAAATCCAAGTTACTGGGGGGAAAAGATATCTAATTTATGGATTTCCTAAACAAAAAAAAATTCATTATCAACTGATTTATTCCTATATATTATGCTTCACAGCCACATTCCTTCACCCTCTGTCCCCACTATTTTGGCACCTCTCTCCAGCACAGCCATTTACTCATACTAGACATGATCTAGGGAAAGAAAAACAAGTGAGGAAGAGATTCATAATCTATCACCCAGTCCTATGGATTCTGCTTCCTAAAAATAAATGTACCCACTTATTTCTGTTGCCACCAATCACTGTTGGCTGACTAGCTAAAACTCATTCCTAACCTCCTCCCTTTCCCAGCCTCCCATGTAACTTCAGGCCACGTGATTCAGTTTTGGCTAACGATATATATACATGAACATGTGATGAGCCAGGCACTGTGGCACACACCTGTAATCTCAGCTATTCAGGAGACTGAGACAGGCAGATCAAATTCAAGGCCAGCCTGGACAACCTAGTAAGGCCCTGTCTTAGGAAAAAAAAAAAATGAGGCTAGGAATGTAGCTCAGTGGTAGCCCACCACCAAGTTCAATCCTCAGGACTTCAAAACAAAACATAAAAATTAGGTGAGGGTTTCTGGGAAATAGTTTTGCCTTTGTCACAAAAAGGATGGAGCTTGCTAGTGCCATCTTTCCTCCCCTTCTTTTTGGCCAGAATAAAATAACAATGGCCAGAATGAGGGTAGCGATCTTGCCACCGTGAGAGAAAGCCCTCGGCAACGGCAGGGATGTTAGTCCTGGCACCAAGGAGCCAGGAAGCAACACAAGCGGTTGCCTTTCCCCAGGCCTGCTGTAATCGGGAATGAACTCTATTTTAAACCTCCCTGGGCCAGATTTTCTGCATGTGCAGCAGAAAGCGCTACGAAGAATCCAGCTACACCTCCGAACACCACCTTCTGCCTGTACATCTGCAAAAGTCTCCCAACTGGTCTCCATGTTTCAGCTCTTACCCTACTCCAACCCAAATGATCATCTGGAGACGCTAATCTGATCATGTGGCTTCTCTGCTTTAAATTCTTCACTGGCTTCCTGATGATGCTTAGGATAAAGCACCTTCACCTGTCTGACCAGGCCAGCACGGCGTGTCCCTTCCTGCTTTCCGACATCCTCGCACCACATGCCCCCTCCTTGCTCTCTCTGCTTCAGCCATGCCAGTCTTTTTTCAGTTCCATGATCCTTCACATCATGGGGCCTATTCCCACTGTCCCCAATGCTTTTCTGGACCACCTCTGCCTTGCTGCCTCCTGCATTCCCTTCAGATCTCAGCCCAGTGGTTGCTTCCTCGGGGAAGCTTTCTCTGGCCTCCCTGAGTAGGTCAGATCCCCCTGCTGTTTGCTCTCAAGGCACCACGGACCTGGCTCTTACATCATTACCATTTTAAATTTGTGTGATTCCGAGATCACCTGTCTCTCCCGCTAGAATGTAAGTTCTGCGCAGGAATCTTGTCCGTCTCAGTGGCTGTGTTCTCCCCAGCCCCTAGCACAGTGCCTGGCACGTGGCAGGTGCTTGTTGAGAGACTTTTTAGAGCCTACGAAGAACAACAGCCTTTCATTTGTGATATTTTATCTGATTCCCAAAACCATTTCAAGAGATGGAGATTATCCCCACCCCTCCCAATTTATAGAAAAAGAAAATGAGACTTTGAGAAGCTAATTAACCATCCTAAAGTCACACTGAAAGCCGGTAGCAAAGCCAGAAGTCAAACCCAGAGCTGCCTAACTCCAAAGCCTTAACTTCTCCACTGTCTGTGCTGTTAGCCCAGAGAAGTCACTTACCCAATGCCATTCTGAAGGAAATAGTGCATTTGGATGTTTTTGCTTTTGTTTAGCAAACAAACCAATCAAAAGACCTCACCTATATCACACACTCCAGAGCAAACCAGTGCATGATTTAACCTTTTCCCCTGCATGGCGAGTTTATACCAAGACTAAAGTCAGACGAGCACAGAATAAAACAAGCACTCTGAAGCCCTGTGGCAACTCTGGGTGCTGCCATTATTTTCCCCACTTTACTGCACTAAGTCATCTCTCCACTATCCCAGGACACAAGGAGCTGCCCAGATGATTAACCACTGGGCCGGGAAAGCAGCCACTTCTGCAAGTCGCTTGTGGCTGGCTGGGAAGTGGGAAGCTAAGGAGTCTGGGAGGGTGCCTTGTGTGACAAATTCTTCTCTGATAGAGCTTGAATCTATCTGGGAATGGAAGAAGTGGCACAGATGCCGTCACCAAGAAATTACCCAATTTAGCACCAACTACACAATCCAGCAATTAGTTTCTTAAACCGGAACTTGCTGGGGGCTGCCAGGCTGGCGGGGTTGTTGTTACAAATCTCACTGGGAAACCAGCTGTGTAATTCGCCAGGGAGGTTGTCACTGCCCCAAGCAATTACCTTCCAGAAAAAGAATGGAAAATGGGGGAAGGAAAAGGGATACAGAAGAAGGAGTCAGAGTGTTTTCTCTCCCTAGTCCCCAGGGCTCTGCCCAGCCAAATCAGTTGATTTTCTTGAGACCTAGGTGACTCACAAACTCACTGGATCAAAGCGGTTATTGGTGTGGACTGTGTCTTCAGACTATCCTTGTTCAAATCCCTCTCCACTCACTTACTAGCTGTGTGTACTTGGGCAGGTGATTCACCTCTCTTAAACTATTTCCTCACCTGCAAAATGGGGATTGTATGAGAGCCATCATAAAGTACTAATGATGTGAGGGATAATAAAGGAAAGCATATAATTCCCTTAGCACTGTACCTAGCACTATAAGCCTCCATTGGCTTACAGTGTGACCTTAGGTAGGTCACTTAATCTCTCTGTGACAACCATCTAAGGCCAAAGGTATTCTGCTGTGGAAAAGATAAGTTGTTCCTAAGATTGTCCATATCTAGGGACCCAGGGATCCAGGTGCATTTAACAAAGTGTCTCAGAGGTTGAAAAAGTGACACCTTGGGCAAAGACGAAGATTTCTATTACTGAATATTAGCTGACTCACCCCTTCCTCGGGGAGCCTCTGGGAGAGTGACAAGCTTGACGTGATTGTTCAGCAAAAGGGTACAGCTGCTGTCTCACTGGGGGTCTGTCCTACCCGATCCCATCACAGGGAGCCCATGAGGTCATCCCCTCACCAGTTCCAGTATTAGAGCAGAACTTAGACCAAGTGAGGCCTAGAATTTATTTTGATGCTACAAGCCTGGGCTCTTCCATGCCTGTGGGTGAGCCACGTGTGCCCAGGGACCCCAAAGCTTCAGGTTTCGCCTATCTCCCACATTTCCTTGAGCTGACCTAACCAATATGGCCAGGATTCTGTCTCAGTTTTCCTGTACAGCCCTTTCCCAACCCTGACTGGCTGGGTGGCAGGGGCCCTGTGCCCACACTGAATAAGCTAGCCACTGGGAGCCTAACACAGGGCCTCTGACCTGGCTATTCATCTTTGCCCACAGAGGCCTCTCCCTTCACCTACCTCTGCCTGAGCCCCCTGGCCAGTGTGACACTGGCTTTACCCCGATGCCTGTGGTAGGATCTCTGTAGCTGCTGGTCTGGTGCCCTTGTCCGTGCTTCCCTCAACCCCTCAACCTGTCCCATGGCTGAAGACCCCAGCCCTTAGGACTCCAAGGAAAACCCTTCTCCTATCCTCCCTGCCCCAGAAAATGGAGACAGAGGAAGGAGGAACAGAATGGAAGGAGAGAGGTTTGCAGTCTTATTCACTCACCTTCACTTCTGTATTTCATCAACTCTTCCTGGGGGCATAGGGCAGGAATTTCATAGAAAATGGGTTTACTGCTCCAAAACACTCAAGACATGTAGGCAGATCTGAGTCTAAATGCATCTCCTGACCCACTGGATGGCGTTCAGCCTGTGAATAACCCACACTACCTATAATCTCTTTGAAAATCCCACCTCAGGGGGCTTTGCACTTGATGTTCTCTCTGCTGGAACACTCTGTCCCAGATATTCCCATGGCTTCCTCTGTCTCATTTTTTGGGGCTCAGCTCAGAGAGGCCTTCTCTGACCACTCGCTCTAACTAAAGTTCAGCCACATCCCCCATGTCGTTCCACATCACCCTGTTTTATTATCCTCATGGAACTTACTGCTCCTTGATATTATCTTCTCCATTCATTACACATGTAGAGTGTGTCTTACCATGGTAGAACCTAAGTTCCAGAAGGGCAGGAACTGTATCTGTCTCATGCTCTGCAGTATCCTGAGCATCTAGAACAATGCCTGGCACTAATGGATGCTCAAAAAAATATCTATTGCATGAATAAGTGTCTTCCCTGGCTGCCTCACCTACCTTCTGGTGCCCACAGAAAGGACCTCCACACCTTTCCTTCAAAAGGCTTTGGAACAGTGCTGGGGTGTGGCTCAATGGTAGAGTGCTTGCCTGGCATGTGTGAGGCCCTGGGTTCAATACCCAGCACTGCAAAAAAAAAAAAAAGGCTTTGGAACAATCTTCAAAATTTGGTATTTGAAATTCTGCCTCTGAACCCAGCCCTGCTCATCCTGTTTGCCCAGGTCTACCCTAAGATGTGCCCTTTTGCACAAGGAAGGTAGTAGAGAAGGAGTAAGAAGAAAAAAAGGTGACCATCCCAACATCCCAATGTTTCATGGCAAGAATAGGCTGTAAGGAGGGCTCTCATGGATGAGCTGTATGTAGGAGCAGGACTCGGGGTTCACCCTCCAGCCCCAAGTAGGACTCCTCACTCCAACTTGCTGGGTCCCAGAGCTCCTTCTTTAGTTGGACCATGTAATCAAGAGACGCCAAAAGCAAAGTTTGAACTTCCTCCTCCTTCTCCAGGGCGGCCAAAGGCCCACTAAGACATAATTCATCTTGATCAGCTTCACCCATCATGGCCAACATTTCCAGCCTGTTCTCAGCCATCTCCTCCATCTTGTCAGCTAAACTGATTCTCTGCTATGCTGCCCTGCCATGTCCATTCTCCCCCTCTTGAAGCTCTCCAGGAGCCTCCATCTGATAAGAAGGAAGACTCCCAGGACCAGAACTCCTAAGAGATCCTGGCCAGGGACAATTGGTGAGAGAGACTGTGAGTTCCAGGCCTGGAACCAAACTTTAGGGTTCGTAGCCCAGCTCTGCCAGTTCCTAAACATGTAACCTTAAGGAAGTCCCTTCGTCTCTCTCAAGGTCACTTTCCCCATTTTCAAATGGGAATAAAAATAGTCACTTTTTTTTACTGTGATGCCATAAGAATAAAGATAATACAGATGAAATGTCCCATACTGTGCCGAGGGGTAGCTATGGATAATGAAAGAAAAACAATTTAACTGTATGGGAATTAGACACAAGGTTTTGCTTTTTGTGGGTTTGTTTTTGTTTTTACTGGGGATTGAACCCAGGGATGCTTTACCACTGAGCTACATCCCCAGTCCTTTTTACTTTTTTATTTTTGAGTCAGGGTCTCACTAAGTTGTCTAGCCTGGCCTCAAACTTGCCATCCTCATGCCTCAGGCTCCCGAGTTGTTGTGATGACTGGCATGAGCCACCACACCCAGCTGAGACCTCTAGGAGGATGTCTCAGACAGCCCTGGGCTGAGGTTGTGGCCAAATGAGAGGTTTGGATCAGAAATGGACACTCTGAAAACTCATTTGTTTCATGCACTGAAGAATCTGTTTGCCTGGGATCTTTCTGAAGATATCCCACATCTTGAGCATGCAGGAGACAGCAGGACAGCCCAGGTGGCCAAAGATGGTGTCATCTGAGAGAGCTAGAAGCCCTTGATTCACAGATCCTGCCAAACCCCTGCAGCCAGGGCTGGCAGTTTCTCTTCCAACTCCAGGGATCTGGAAGGGAAAGTTCAGCAACCTCACAGCTTGGGTACTAGAGAGACAATCATCCACCTCCGATCATCTACTGCAGCCTACCTGCGTGACCATGAACAACCCCTTTCCTCTTTCTGAGCCTCCATTTTCTCATCCATAAAATAGGGAAATTGATGCCTACTTCCTTAGGTTGTGGCAACAAGTCAACTGGCACATTTGTCCCCATATATTGGCTACTCCTGACTTTAGTGCCCTAGCACCTTCTTTCATTTGTATGTGATTTGGGCTAGTGCTGCCCTGGCCTTCAGTGTATTGCCTGACCTGATCCTGCAGGGCCACCTGAGAACAACAGGTAGGTGTCCAAGTCCATGACAGGGGTCCACTGGGAATGAGGTGCTTGGCCAGGATCATAACCTTTCCTACCGCCAGCCTAGGTATCTAGTCCCTCTGGGAGGTTCTAAGTTTAGAACTGCCTCCAGGGTTAACACACTGTCCTATAAGCCTTTTTATAATTTTTCCAGAAAATATAATACAATCATTTCTTAAGTTGTTATATCCTTAGATAAATCGTGACTGACATTTCTTATGAGACTTATTTCTAGACATAGGTTAGTAACTCCAAGAAATTCTTCAAATGTTATTCAATTTTGTGTTTTAGTGTCTCTTCTACCAAATGTGGCTTGCTAAGGTTTTAATCCTTCTGTGGCCCTAATAATTTCTGGATACCACCACTCAACGGAAGATTTTGATTTTCATCTGTAGTACATATTTGTATATCGACTCAGTATTTGAAAAACAGTTCTTCAAATATCTAAATCAGAATCATCTGAGGAAGTCATCAAAAGTACAGTTTTCAGGATACTCCTAGGCCTGCTCTTCAGAAAAAAACAGAAATTGCATGTATTTAATATGTGTGTGATATATTATTTTGATATACCTATATACCATGAAGTGGATACCACAATTAAGCTAACATATCCATCATTTTACCAAGTTCCCAATTTTTTTTTAATATATTTCTTTCCCTATAAGCCTTTTGTGTGAGCTGTATCAGGGACTTCCAGCGCGAGGCCTGTCCCCTGCTTCTGAGCCTCTCCTATAGGGAAATCAAGCACAGGGCTGTTCCCCCAGGGTCCCTTGAAGGTCCTTTTGTTGGCTGACGGCAGGGTTCAAATCTTGGCACTACCTGAAACTGCCAGACCCTGCCCCAGCCTCAGGGTTGTCAGAACCCTTGCTCCTCTCTAAATTTCCAGGCTTAGAAGGACAGAAGAGAGTGGGCATCTGGGGAGAGAACAGGAGGGTATGTGGGAAGAGGAAGCAGTATAGACTGTAATGTCCACATAGAAGACCTGTCCTTTCAATTTCACCCTCTTCTAAGAAGCCTTCCGTAGGAGTGCTTTTCCCATCAACCCCAGGACACAGAAGGTCCTACCTCCTCTTGGGTCCCCTACTTCCCTTCAGCACAGAAGGGTAACTGTGTTGTGAGACTGTGAGCTCCTTAAAGGCCATGATTCATACAAGCACCCAGTAGGTGCCCAACATTTTCAGGGTCAGCAACTGAGCCATCAAGAAATAGCACTCCCAGTTAATGCTTAGAGAAAGGGGGAGAAACAGGAGAAGGCGGAAGAAAAATGACTCCCTGTAGCTGGGCCAGAATTTCACAGCAGGGAAAGTTGGTCCCAGTTGCTGAAGAGCTGGGAGTTTCCTGCCCAGGGAGGCATGCGAGCTGAGGTTGGATTCAAACACTGAACAGACTATATCTGGTGCCTTTCAATTCAGTTCAAGCTCCCCGAATGCCCACAACCACACAGACACTGTGTTAAGTGCTTTGGATGCATTTCCTCCTATAGTCCTCACAACTGTCCTATGCAGTAGCTACCATCACTAGTCCCATTGTCCCATTTTACAGATGAGGAAAGAGAGTCTTAGAATATAAAGAAAATTGCCCAAGGCCACACAGGTGGTGGAAGAGGGATTTCAATATGTGTCTGAATCCAGGCCTGACACTTTCAACCACCAGGACACCAAGCCCAGGCTAAACAGACATGGCTAAAGTAGCATGTCTCCCTGACCAAAATGGTCTGATGAGGCCAGCAGCCGGCACTCCATGGCCCTGGCTCAGCACTCTGCCTCAGGAAAGCTCCACCCCCGCCATCCCTTCCTCCCTCCCACGTGGCTATGTATGTTCCCAAGACTGCTCATTCACAATTGAACACGTGTTCATGTATAGGTAAACTGCAGAGACATGAAGTCATCTATATACATCTTACACAGAATTTGTCCTCTCACATATAGCCATCGTCAAATAATGTACACAGATAACACACAAACTTATTCCTGTAAAGGCCCTTACACATGTGTGTTTTCATCCACAACACTCTGATGTTTGTGTGCACAGAAGCTGCACAGATGCAAACCTCACATCTCACACATCCACATGCTCATCCCCGTCCGAGAGCTATACATGTTCATTTCACAGCTCTTCAGCACCCAGATCTGCTCAATGTCATACACCAATCCTCCCCCAACAAGAACTTTATCCATTGTTCCCAGATCCGATACTAGGCC